>NW_017101431.1:369391-372559 GCF_001263275.1 Habropoda laboriosa
ATAAATATTTTTTACGATTTTGTACATGTACGATTTATTTTGTAATATCATTTTATACTTCAATGAATATTGATACTATCCTCGATCCCATTTCATATATTGCTATGCCTATATTTCACTATTTCTTGGATTTTATACATTAATAGAACTAAGATAGTATGAGTGAAAATAAGTTAAAACATGAAGAAACAATTTCTCAATATTTCTACAATCGCATTTTTTACATATTGTTATCAGTGTAAATATTAAGTATCCCATTATAATATACAATTTGACATAAAAGTAGCACCTACTCACTTAAAATGTCACAATATATGAACCGGCGAGAGAAGCTTGTGTAGTATTTACAATAAATCTGAAGCTCTACTGGCAATTCATGAAACATGTTGCTGGAACTTCCTTTCACTTTACTTACCTGTTCTTCAAGGCCTTAATGTTGGCCGACATTATGTATCTATAGTGTGGAATCTAATTTCATGCCTTCAGATATTCAATCAAAGAAGTATTTTTAAACTTCTTATTTATACGTAACACTCACTTTGATTAGTACAAACAAAAATAACTAATTGTTTCTTTGATTTTTTTTTATCAAATTATACAGCATAAATGAATGTTAATGTTAATCAAAGAGTAACTTATAGAAAAATAACGAATGGCTCATGTAAAACGTATAAAAGTAAATCACGAAATCTGTCGAAAAATATTTTTCTAGGATAAAGTTAGAAAAGTAACTTTATGCAGTAAGTGTTAAAACTCTCGTTAAGCTCAAAAAATGAGGATTGATTTCTTTACGATCGCTGTCTGAGATATAATCCTGATCGGCCAAACCTTATAAACTCTAAATTATGCTATACTAAAGCTCACAATTATTGGCTTCTGATGATCTTCTATGTACCAAGATTGCTCAAGTGTTTCCGCGTAAAGTTGCTTGATTCCTGAAAAATTTGAGACTGCATGTAAGGAAAATGCATATAGACTTCACCAGGTTTAGTGGCTGCACGTTACAAAGATATGCCAAGATAAAGTAAGTCAATATGTACATGTTACTGCAAGCGTAACTGACTTGTGAGAAAAAGGGGCTTTAGTAGGCAGATAGCGTAGTAGGTACAGTTGGTGAAACCGATGTAGTGTGGTCGTAAATTAAAGCACCCAGGGCTGTACTGCGCAGAGCTGGAAAGAAGTCCAGTGGAAGGAATGCGGGTCTGATTGGGTTATATCCCCATAAGCCTACCTTCTCTAAACAATCGTAGAAATAGGATACAGGCATTGTTATTATTGGCCGATGCGATAACATCGACGAGTCGGATCATATGTACAGCATCGCGTAATAGAAGAATCAGACGGTTCGAACGAAATAAGTACTTACTTATATGTTAAGTGTGTACTTCCCCTGTGTCGTCCCGCTGGATTTCTTTCCAGCTCTGCACAGTACATCATTTACGAATTGATATTTAAAATTTAAACTTACAATCTTTTATTAAAGCTACATATGTATATGGTATTAAGCCTCCGCCGCTTTCTGTTTAATAGTAATTACTGCATTTGGTAAAAATTAACCTGCAACTGTTAAGAGTTATTACGCAAACAAATTTTTTAAACATATGTACTGCAATAGAAAAATCAATTCTAAGTTAACATCAGACAATCCTGAATGTTGATTTGAAAACTCATAAATTATACAATAATAAAGCAATGTTCTACTACTTAATGAAAACGAAACATTAACAAATATCGGTATTATATGTTTTATACGACAAGAAGGGTAACATTTCAAAGAATTCTTCTCTAATTGCTAAAAGAATCATTACATTGGAAGAATTCAACTTTGTCTTTTGTCCATCTTGGTTAATTCTTGCAATTTTCATTGACACATTTATAAATATTATAAATGTGATACCTGTAGTTTGTCTAATAAAAGACTACCTATGGCAATAGTTTTATCTAGATACCGTTATATTGAAAACTCTAAAAGAATTCAATAGCTTTTTGATTTCTGCCAGGGAATGGTATTTTCAAATATGTGTGCCACGTATAAGAAATGGTTCAAAAGACAGATAGCATACGACGTCTTGTTAGATACGTCCATTTTTGGTCTGTTTTTGAAACCGTACGTGTGCAGATGCCAGCGCGTAGTTCTTTGCTGCACCGCATGGTGTAGCTATGCGCTGCTTATTTGGACGGTTAAGTACAGGCTATGCACGCCACATCGCGCATATTCGATAAATGTCGATACATTAGATGAAAGTACGCATTCGCGTTATTTTCCTTTAGGAAATAATGAAATGGAATAAGTGCAGCACTTGCCATTCGTAGCAAACTATAGAATAACTGTGAATGAATTGCGAAGAAAACTTTAAGTGAATTTTTGTACCTTTCTCCCATTACGAGATCATCGTCAACTAACACAGGTATCTCCTTTTGTGGATTTAACTGAAAAATATTGCGAAATATTTTTTATGCTTATCAAACGAAATTATATATTGAAAACTTCTTATAAAAACAAGCATACTTCTGCATATTTGTTTGTCATGTGTTCTCCCTTGCCAAAATCTACGTCGATTAATTCGTATTGAATATTCAAAGATTCTAGTGCTTGACGACATGCAAGAGATGGTGGTCCATCGGAAACGCTATAAAGCTTCATCGTTGAATCTGAAATCAGAGATATTCGGTTTAATAAAGTCATAAATAAATGTTCATTTACTGCACGCTTTTACTCGAATTTTAATACATTTATTCATATTCGCAGCGATTATTCATATAAGCAGCTTCATTTGTCTTTAGATTAGATCCTCTCTCTCGCTTCAAATAGTGAAACGAAAGTTAACTTTCAAATTGCAAGAGAAAACTTATGTAAAACTAATCATTGCCGTAATCTATATTTAAAAATGTGCAACTTTTGCCTAAACATTCATTTTAATCACTCCTTCGTTATTAGTGATTTTTCTATTATTTTAAGCAGATTTTTTCCATGTCTATGAGAATTAAATTACAAAATACATTAAACAATTCATAATTGAAACATTAATATCACTTTAATTTTTCTCAATCAAGACAAGTTTATCGTACCATTTTGGAGGAAATAAAAAATAATAAATAGAGAAATGAGCAGAAATATTTGCATTATTACTTAACTTGGAAAATCTATTCTAAATATGTAAAAAAGTA
>NW_017101431.1:372903-375386 GCF_001263275.1 Habropoda laboriosa
ATAAATATTTTTTACGATTTTGTACATGTACGATTTATTTTGTAATATCATTTTATACTTCAATGAATATTGATACTATCCTCGATCCCATTTCATATATTGCTATGCCTATATTTCACTATTTCTTGGATTTTATACATTAATAGAACTAAGATAGTATGAGTGAAAATAAGTTAAAACATGAAGAAACAATTTCTCAATATTTCTACAATCGCATTTTTTACATATTGTTATCAGTGTAAATATTAAGTATCCCATTATAATATACAATTTGACATAAAAGTAGCACCTACTCACTTAAAATGTCACAATATATGAACCGGCGAGAGAAGCTTGTGTAGTATTTACAATAAATCTGAAGCTCTACTGGCAATTCATGAAACATGTTGCTGGAACTTCCTTTCACTTTACTTACCTGTTCTTCAAGGCCTTAATGTTGGCCGACATTATGTATCTATAGTGTGGAATCTAATTTCATGCCTTCAGATATTCAATCAAAGAAGTATTTTTAAACTTCTTATTTATACGTAACACTCACTTTGATTAGTACAAACAAAAATAACTAATTGTTTCTTTGATTTTTTTTTATCAAATTATACAGCATAAATGAATGTTAATGTTAATCAAAGAGTAACTTATAGAAAAATAACGAATGGCTCATGTAAAACGTATAAAAGTAAATCACGAAATCTGTCGAAAAATATTTTTCTAGGATAAAGTTAGAAAAGTAACTTTATGCAGTAAGTGTTAAAACTCTCGTTAAGCTCAAAAAATGAGGATTGATTTCTTTACGATCGCTGTCTGAGATATAATCCTGATCGGCCAAACCTTATAAACTCTAAATTATGCTATACTAAAGCTCACAATTATTGGCTTCTGATGATCTTCTATGTACCAAGATTGCTCAAGTGTTTCCGCGTAAAGTTGCTTGATTCCTGAAAAATTTGAGACTGCATGTAAGGAAAATGCATATAGACTTCACCAGGTTTAGTGGCTGCACGTTACAAAGATATGCCAAGATAAAGTAAGTCAATATGTACATGTTACTGCAAGCGTAACTGACTTGTGAGAAAAAGGGGCTTTAGTAGGCAGATAGCGTAGTAGGTACAGTTGGTGAAACCGATGTAGTGTGGTCGTAAATTAAAGCACCCAGGGCTGTACTGCGCAGAGCTGGAAAGAAGTCCAGTGGAAGGAATGCGGGTCTGATTGGGTTATATCCCCATAAGCCTACCTTCTCTAAACAATCGTAGAAATAGGATACAGGCATTGTTATTATTGGCCGATGCGATAACATCGACGAGTCGGATCATATGTACAGCATCGCGTAATAGAAGAATCAGACGGTTCGAACGAAATAAGTACTTACTTATATGTTAAGTGTGTACTTCTCCTGTGTCGTCCCGCTGGATTTCTTTCCAGCTCTGCACAGTACATCATTTACGAATTGATATTTAAAATTTAAACTTACAATCTTTTATTAAAGCTACATATGTATATGGTATTAAGCCTCCGCCGCTTTCTGTTTAATAGTAATTACTGCATTTGGTAAAAATTAACCTGCAACTGTTAAGAGTTATTACGCAAACAAATTTTTTAAACATATGTACTGCAATAGAAAAATCAATTCTAAGTTAACATCAGACAATCCTGAATGTTGATTTGAAAACTCATAAATTATACAATAATAAAGCAATGTTCTACTACTTAATGAAAACGAAACATTAACAAATATCGGTATTATATGTTTTATACGACAAGAAGGGTAACATTTCAAAGAATTCTTCTCTAATTGCTAAAAGAATCATTACATTGGAAGAATTCAACTTTGTCTTTTGTCCATCTTGGTTAATTCTTGCAATTTTCATTGACACATTTATAAATATTATAAATGTGATACCTGTAGTTTGTCTAATAAAAGACTACCTATGGCAATAGTTTTATCTAGATACCGTTATATTGAAAACTCTAAAAGAATTCAATAGCTTTTTGATTTCTGCCAGGGAATGGTATTTTCAAATATGTGTGCCACGTATAAGAAATGGTTCAAAAGACAGATAGCATACGACGTCTTGTTAGATACGTCCATTTTTGGTCTGTTTTTGAAACCGTACGTGTGCAGATGCCAGCGCGTAGTTCTTTGCTGCACCGCATGGTGTAGCTATGCGCTGCTTATTTGGACGGTTAAGTACAGGCTATGCACGCCACATCGCGCATATTCGATAAATGTCGATACATTAGATGAAAGTACGCATTCGCGTTATTTTCCTTTAGGAAATAATGAAATGGAATAAGTGCAGCACTTGCCATTCGTAGCAAACTATAGAATAACTGTGAATGAATTGCGAAGAAAACTTTAACCTATTCTTGTATGGATTCATGCAGCTTCGTGAGAATAACTCTCTTAAGCATCGCATACAAAATATATGCAGCTATATTGAATGACAGATTAGGCAAATTTATATATAAATAAATAAAATTATATA
>NW_017101431.1:375402-375700 GCF_001263275.1 Habropoda laboriosa
GCATATTGCCAGAAAATTAAATATTTAAATTTAGAAAGTTTCGGCTCTGGACCTAAAGATGTCGCTGCAAAAACTGTAAGCTTAAGAGATTTCTTTTCTATACTTGCATTGTTCATGCATAAATTTCGGTTTACCACATGGGCAAAACGTGCTTCAATATTTTATTGAATAGATATAAATATTTGATTTTTTAAATAAAAATGTCAGTGCCTGATAAAGTGTTGATGCGAAAAATTAAAAAGAAAGAAAAAAGGAAATTTGAAATATTGAAGGAACGAGAAAAACAAGTAGAAAATAA
>NW_017101431.1:375908-376221 GCF_001263275.1 Habropoda laboriosa
TATTACATATTTAGATTAAATTTTGAAGCAGGTTAAATAGGTTATGTAAGTACGTATTTTATGTTCTACATAGAATGTTTACAAAATAAAATGTCTATGATTCTTTATATAATCATAAATTGTAGCAAATAGAATGCATATATAATCCATAATGTTGCAAAACATCAACTACTATAATTGTTTCTAATTGTTTAGTAGATTTAATCTACAAAATTATTGCTTTAGAACTACCTGAAAGAAAAGTTTGTAAATCTGTATTTATGGAATAATTGAAATACTTTTAACTAAAATAATATATAAAAGAAAAAAATAG
>NW_017101431.1:376448-379684 GCF_001263275.1 Habropoda laboriosa
ACATATGTAGAAATATGTAAATCTAGATTTACATTTTTAATTACGTAGGTAATACTTAAGAATATAATTATTAAATTGCAAATACTATGTAAAATAAAAAAAGAGAAACTCTTAGTGAGAGTTTAAATATTTTACCTATGGATTGTGAAATTATTTTGTGAAAAGAAATATTGGCTTAAATTTTGATTTATTAATTTAATTTTTTTATTACACTATACATTATATTTCATACACTATAAAAGTTGAGTGTAATATATATTGCTTTATAATTTATATTTATATTATGTGATGTTCTGCTATGTTACAGAAAAAATAAAGAAACATGCAATAATAGTCAGTGAAGATGATGATAGTAGTGATACAGAATCAGATGTTAGTGATAAAAATGAAGAGGGTACAAGAGAAGACAATTCTAATTCAAATTGTATGTATTGTAACAGAACTTCATTACTTTTACTACACGCTACCAGTTATGTGATCTTTCTATTTATGAAAGTTCCAAATGATTTTTTGATGTTGTTTCATTGAAAATATATTAACATGTAATGGATTATGTGAATCACTTTATATATCTGTTTAATTTTTCTTTTATCCTATAGTACCTGGGACTGCAATAGGGTTAGAGATAGTAAATGATACAAGTTTCAAAGTATTAGAAAAAACAGTATGTGAAAACACATTAAAAGGAATACAAGACATGGGTTTTGTAAATATGACAGAAATACAAGCAAAAGCCATTCCTCCTTTACTAGAAGGAAGAGATTTGGTTGGTTCTGCAAAAACAGGATCGGGAAAAACTTTAGCATTTTTAATACCAGCTATAGAATTAATTTATAAGTTGAAATTTATGCCCCGCAATGGTATGTGAGTAATATGAATAAAATGTTTTTAGTTTAAGTACTGCACTGCATCGTTATTTGCAGGTACTGGTTGTATTATTATATCTCCAACAAGAGAATTATCTATGCAAACATTTGGAGTTTTAAAAGAATTGATGAAATATCATTATCATACATATGGTTTACTAATGGGAGGTGCTAGTAGACAAACTGAAGCTCAAAAACTTTCAAAAGGAGTTAATATTGTGGTAGCCACACCTGGTAGATTATTAGATCATCTACAAAACACACCAGACTTTTTGTACAAAAATCTTCAATGTCTTGTAATTGATGAAGCTGATCGTATTTTAGACATTGGTTTTGAAGAAGAACTTAAACAGATTATTAATATTTTACCAAGTTAGTGGTTCAGTATTTTTTAATATTTCAAATATTAGTAATAGTTAATAGAAGATTATAATAAAACATATTTTATTATAGAAAAAAGACAAACAATGTTATTCAGTGCAACACAAACCAAGAAAACGGAAACGTTGACAACTTTAGCTTTGAAAAAGGAACCAGTTTATGTTGGTGTTGATGATGATAAGGACAAAGCAACAGTAGAAGGTTTAGAACAAGGTTATGTTGTATGTCCAAGTGAAAAAAGATTTCTACTTCTATTTACTTTCTTAAAGAAGAACAAAAAGAAAAAAGTTATGGTTTTCTTCAGTTCATGCATGTCAGTCAAATATCATCATGAACTTTTGAATTACATTGATTTGCCAGTATTAAGTATACATGTATGATCATATGGTATAAAAAATTTGTGATTGGTGCTGAAGCATAGTATTTTTACATTATATGTTTTAATTGTGTAATAGGGAAAACAGAAACAGACGAAAAGAACAACAACATTTTACCAATTTTGTAATGCTTCTTCTGGCATACTCCTCTGTACCGATGTAGCTGCACGTGGTCTTGATATACCAGATGTTGACTGGATTGTACAATATGATCCTCCAGATGATCCCAAGGTAAATTCTTAATAGCATATAATATTTCAGAGAACTAATTTTATGACTACAAATGTAAGGGTTATATGTTAGTGTAAAAATTGTTAAATCGATAATAAATATAAGGATTAAATGTTGTTTTAGGAATATATTCACCGTGTTGGTAGAACAGCTCGTGGAGAAGGTGGTAGTGGTCACGCCTTACTAATACTACGACCGGAAGAACTTGGTTTTCTTCGATATCTTAAACAAGTTAGAGTTCCTGTAAACGAATTTGACTTTTCATGGAATAAAATTGCTGATATTCAGTTACAGGTAAGAGTTCTACTTTTCTTTTTCATTGCTATTATTAATTGATAGAACTTAAGAAAGTTCGTTCAGGGTGCTTCTTGAATATAAAAGGAATCCGTTTTTTTTTCTGCTTTCCTTAATCATTTCAACGTTGCATGTCTTAAATAGAATAACATACCGGAAAGAATAGTACAAATCAATTTTAATCTAAAATTTTGATCCTTACTGATGTACTATCTTAGTATAATACATGCAAAATGGTATAATATTTCTATAGTCTACTATTCTTAATCACTTCATTGACTTTTTAAATAAATAATGAAAGAAGAAGCTGTAATACAGATTTTGAGATGAAAAAGTTTGGTAAATTTTTTATTTAAATAAACGTATTATTATTCAATTCTGCGTTAGGACGTCTATCTTGAACTGTTTTAAAAGTACAACTTGTCCCAGTAGCATCAGCAACTCTGTATATGCTGTTGAAAATATGCAATGAAAAGTTTGCTTGTAAGTTGCACTTTATTGAACAATAACAAGGAATGATGATTGTTCATTATAAAATTAATATGCAGATAAGAAACAAGTTCTATTTGATTAAAGGGTGAAAATAAAAATCTGGTTTTTCCTGTTAAGAAAAAGATAGTGAAAGAGAAAGAGATGGAAATAGTAGTACATATTAAAGGAAGTAAAATTGGACATGAAGAAAAAGAAAAAGATTAGGGAACAGCGCCTACGCGTGTGATTCACGCACAATTCTCCTTCCATGGTTATATTAAATCGATGAAAATAATTTTAGATGCCAATAACCAAGTAGTGGATCCATTCATTCTTTTAAATTCAAAATTTTCCGATTACTGGTAAAAGACAATTATGAAATGTATTTAAGGGAGTTGTTCCCTATGGACGCTTAAAAATATGGAATATTTTTGAATTTTATAGAATAAAAACTATTCCAGTTATCGAATGGTATTACGTAAAAAAATGTCTCCAATTGGCATCATTCTGCTTTTTCTAGTTGTCCAAAATAAAAAAATGGCAGGTGTATAATCAATCTACATAATCATGAATCTGCGACAGCACAATTTACATTTTTATTACTCACGAAAATTAC
>NW_017101431.1:379773-380654 GCF_001263275.1 Habropoda laboriosa
TTAGAGCCAATATCTAAAGTTAGGTATTACAAATCTTATAAAATGCTTAGAACCGAAAACTTTCGAACGACTCTGACAAATGTTGAAATGTTAATATACTAACATAATAAAATTGTCTTTTTTGGTCTGTTTCAGCTTGAAAAATTGATTTCGAAAAACTACTTTTTAAATACATCGGCGAAGGAAGCATTCAAAGCGTATATAAGAGCTTATGATTCTCATCACTTGAAACACATTTTCGATATAGAAACACTGGATTTAACAAAAGCTGCAAAATCTTTTGGATTCCTGGTTCCACCAGCTGTGGATTTAAGTATCCTTTTTAACATTACATCTAACCAAACTTTAATACCTATAAATATTTTACTATTTAATTTCGCTTATATTATATTAACAAATTTTGATTTTTTCAACGTTACTAAAAGCTTGACTGTTTCATTGTCTACGTGTACGGTACACAAAGATCATATTTTAATTTTATAAAGATTACAAAATTTGCCATATTTATTTATTACGTTTCATGACAAAATCTTCAATTTATTATTTATATATTTTTCACGGATAATTTTGTACAGCTAGTTATAATACGTTTTCCTTAACATCATTTTGCTATAGAAGTGGGAACAAGTAAAAATGCACGACCACGAAAGAGATTAGGTGGAGGCGGTTATGGATATTTTAAAAACATGAACAATACAAATTCAGAAAGGCAAATAAATCGCAGCAAAACTTTCCGTCAGGTGAATAAACGTGGAAAGGATAGTCGTCAATTTGCTAGATAATTGTATTTGAAAATTTTGAATGAATTTAATATTATTAGATACTTTATTCATGTGTATATTGGACAATGTCAAATTTAAATTCAATCTATCATCTCATTT
>NW_017101431.1:380683-386299 GCF_001263275.1 Habropoda laboriosa
ATATTTCTTCTCTGGAATAAATATTGTTAGTAACAATATGTTGAATTCTGATGAGCAAAAAATTCACATATACTATAATTATTGAGGTTACATTATCGATTTTACATGTATAGAAGTACTTACATTACTAATATTGTAACAAATTTGAGGAAATAACTAATTAGTGAAATAAAACTTGATTTTTTGTACAAAAATTTAATTTCTACTACACATATAAATATGCATTCAATGTTTCTCTTTTCTAAGAAGCTAGTAACATTGGGGTTAATACAATGTGTCTATAGAGTAAGTACATGACACATCCTTTAAAGTAATTATATAGTATATGTTGTAAAGAAAATGTTGAGATGCTTTGTATTTTCACTTCGATTAGTAAAATTTGTTACAGATTAACCGACTTAAAAATAACCCTAAAAAAAGCACATTATGAAGTATTCAGCAACATATGTATGTAAGTACATGGTATTACTGAAATTATGTTGTGAATGCTGTTTGAATATTATAGCGTAAACGATGTCTTTTAATTGTCTGGACCACCTTTCATTTTTTGTGAAAAGGGGGAACTAGAAAGTATTCACTGATTGGTGAGAAATGACAACAGAAATACTTTATAATGTGTGATACCCACGCTATTTCTCAGTAGGACCATGTATGGCACATGTTGTATGACGTCAACGCTACTTTACATTAACCAATATACGTGTGTAGGCGCGTTGGATATGGCGTAAAAGGTAACGCTCGTGGGAGAACACCAAGGCGACAAACTTTAGAATCGATCGCTGTCTTCTCTCTGTCACCTTTTAATAAGCCAAATTATTATGTATATTCTGTTTCCACAATATTATCTATATTGCATATATTGCACAATGATCTCTTATTAGCATCAAATGTATTAATTTTTAAAATTATCGGGAGGTATCTATTACTAATAAAAGGATTTGTAAACAAATGTACGATTCCTTTGCCTAATAAATCTTCATTCTCTCGTATAAATTTATACATTAATGACTGAAATATATTCTAAACATTTTAAACAAAAACAAAAGAATTGCTAATATTAGGATATTTTTTATAATTAAAGTGGTACAACAATTTATAAAAATGAACGAAGCTTGAAGAAAAATAAAATGAATATCTTATAAACATTTATGAATCCTTACAAAGGAATATATATGTATATATCTTTGTAAATTTGGATGAACAGGTAGGAAAGATTGTAATTATAAGTAGTGTTATTTTTACAAAAAGTTTTTGCGATAAAAATGAAACTTATTAAAATTATGTGACACTTTTTTATTAACATCTGATTCGTACTGAATGATATTAACATTGATATTTATTTTTGTATGCATATTTTACTACTGATGAGCATTATACTGAAAATTCAAGAAGAAATGAATATTGTTCAAACATTTGTTTTAAAAGGAATACAATATTCAACTTTATCTAAAAGTATCTAATTCTATTTTTTTTTATTTGTTTAATGAATACATACATGTTTTATGCCATACTTATGAAGCATTTTGCACTTACATGTGTTGATTATTGTTAATATTTAATGAAATTATTTATTTAAAAACTAGATTTTTGAAAATGTTTCCGTTGTAACAAGTAGTCTTTATGCGAATAACTGAATTTTCATACTTTTAGCCAAAGTAATCCCTTCTAGTTATATTGCTTTCAATCTGTTTCAGTTACGAACAAACTTTTTTCGTAATTTGATACTGTTACTCGAATTACGTTTCAACTTCTTAACCCTCCGCAGGCAAGCATCTTTTTTTTTGCACCCAGTAGACAGACCGGGTCGTTTATATCTTAGTCTAATTTTTTTTACCGTTCTAAGCTTTCAAAAAATTAGAAAAAACTCTGTGTTACATATCAAAGTCTATATTACATTATACAATTGTTCCTTAAGTCATTATTCTTAATAAAAATAAAGATTCGTTTCGAAGAAAAAGTATAAGAGTGAAATTTTCCTTGGGTCATTAATGACCCAGATTGCCTATGGAGGGTTAATTATACAAACTTACATTTCCTTCACTTATAAATAAAGTCAATTAGTATTAGAATAAACAGTGTATTGTGCAAGCAATGATACTTCTGTTTTTAACTTTACGATTTTATTTAAAGTAAGTTCGTTAAATAAAGTGAAATCCTTAAAGTGACTGCGTAATAAAAATACAAAATACGAATTGGAGTTCTGATGAAATTGTATAACCAAAAATCAAATCAGAGTGAAATCATTTGAAAACAACTGTAGTAATTTATTTATCGTTGTAATCGTCACTTAAAACAGATGAAATTGTAGAAAATAAATTTTTACGCATTCTTTTTCATTTATCACACGAATTTAAAGTGGCAGCTAATTATTAATACTAATTTGTACACATTAGGTGTTCTCGTTTATATCTCTTTGACTATTCAATTCCGAGTGTAAGTTAAGATGTTATTTTGTTATTAATGTCATCCTCGAAATGGAGAGATAATAAAACTTGGAAATAGGTTGTTTTTTGTTTATGCGATACAGGATACTAAAATAAAGGATCACAGACATTGATCAAAATGACGAACAAATTTGTAGTCATCTTCTGTGCCAAGATTAATATTTTTAGAATTGCACATTATTGATGTTCTTGTAAATTTGATAAGATAGTATGCATCTCTAACGCTATTTATTAAACTATTGTCAACGAAAATACGAACAAAATTAAACATTGAATTAGTGTTCATAGGTACGTTATAAAAATCACGTGCTGCTGTTACTTTACTTTTGAGAACTTAATGTATGCAAAATTAAGATCATTAAGCAATGTTGATGACGTACTCAAAAGACAGTAAAAAATTGTGTGTTATTTGAGTTGGTAAGGATATTAGAAAGGATATGTGCTCTGTACGTTGAAAAATTGTGAGATGCATACAAATGGATGAAAGCGACCTGAAATGTTATTATAACATTGTCGATAAAGTGATACATAAATAACTTATATCGTAGGTATATTTAGTACGCAACACACGCACATTTATCTCACGCGTTCCTAAAATTAATTTTCAAATAAAAACTGTACCGAATATACTGCGGTGTTCATTTTGTGAAAGAGCTTGGAACACAATGGAAGTTAAAAATTAGCGCAGAGAATTGAATAGATAGTCGAATGTAATTGATAAAGTACAAGTATAGGTACTCAACAAACGCCAAAATTGTAATATCTCATATAAAACTCGGCGATATAAGAATTCGGTTTATTTATCCAGTATTCTTCATTTTAACAAATTTTCCAAGTTTTAAATTGTGATTATGAAAGAGGTCTAAGTGAAAAATTGAAAAAAATTGACTTTATCGCTTACTTTGTGTTGCGTCGATCTTTTCGTAGAAAAGAGTTATATTATAAAAGCGAGCACTTTGTGAAATATTTTATTACATAGTGAATAAATATTTTTTAATACACTCAAAGGGAAAATTCTAGATATTTCGAAATGAAAAATGTACGACTTAGACCACTGTCATAATCACCGGCGAATATAAAAGTTGACATTTTTAAAATGTCGTACGGTGCAATGATTTCGTTACAAAAGCAGGTATTTCAATTGACATAAGAATAATCATTTTTGAAAGTCCTTATAAGTAGTATGCAAAAATCTAATATTTTCTACTTTCATTCTTTCAGATATCTCTATGAATTTATTTTGAAAAAAAAAAAAAAGCAATCGAAGTTTTAAAATGTTCTAAATGTAAGCCTAAACTAAAAAGTAATTAATTTTTAAGCAAAATATGTTGGTGTGATTACAGTTTCAAATCTTGCGAATTACTTGACCGAATGTTTACAAAGTGCAAAACATACATTTACAAATTTTTAGAGAGCTTTTATTATCTTTATATTATTCAGACTTTCTTCTGTATTTGCATTTTTATATATGGAAAGAGAAACGAATTAATTTTTACTGAAGAATACGATTTAACTCGTCATTGGTTAGCCAAGATTTAGAATAAAATAGTTTATTTATTGTGGGAGTCTTCGTTTTTCATTGCACTGATCAAAATTCATTTTTCATCTGAATTCATGTTTAACTGAATTGAGATGAAGTAAGTGGTTATTATTTTTAATCATTTTTAATTATAAAGCAGAGAGATTCAAATTCTGTTTGAGAAGTGATCCTAGTTAACAGGTTAACCTAAAAAGAAAAAAGAAAATGAAAAATAATTATGTAAACTGCATTTTATAAGAAGAAAAAGAATGGATAACAACATACTATTCTTTTGTTGTTAACTACAACATTAAAGATACGAAAGTATCTTGTTGCGAATAAGTTAACAAAATAGTATTTGCCTTCGTACACAAACGTGCGCGCGCATGGATAAATTCGATCTTGTTTGTTATCATATAAAATAATCAAACACTTGGTGTATTATACTATTAAAGTCATCTAATGCTTAAAACTGTTCTAGCAGATTTGTAAATGCCCCTTAAAGGTGCATTTCGATATGTAAGCCACTCAGAAGTCAAAATGATTAACTCCACTTTTTTATATTCTTCGAATTCTAGTATAAAAACATATGTTTGGTATTTAATTTTTCATAAATAAAACGAATTTAAACAATTTTATTTTATGGATTAGTCACTTCGGCTTATGAGTGGCTCACAGAATTTTGAAAAACTTTATAACTTTAATTCTGTTCTGTTTTGTTCTCTTTTCGTTATATTATAGAAAATTGTGTTCTCTTCAGAAAAGGGAAACGTAATTGACCTTACAAGTATAACGTTATGTCCCTAATTCAATCAATTGATGCAATCATTTCTTTCTGCGGCAGTTCGCGTTGTTTATATTACAAACGAAGCTCTTTCTTTCTAGATAATTCTACATATTGAAACAAGTAAAATACTTTATATAAACTAATTCTTAAAAAAATGATTAAAGAAAATTTTAGGATGAAAGTGTTATATGTGTTTTAAACACTGTTGGTCAAAATATGGAAGTACCCTGCTCGCGGAAAAAATTGCAACACCTGAAAAACGAAATCGCACAAATCTGAAATTTGGAGTATTGAGAGGAAAAAATGATTAAAATTTGATTAAAGAAGGTCTTATTTGAGCCACTCAGAAGCCAAAATGACTAACTCCGTTAAATTAAATTTATGAAATTTTTGAAGAATTAAGCACCAAGCATGTGCTTTGATATTAAAATTGGAAGAATTTCAAAAAAATAAATTAATCATTTTCGCTTCTGAGTGGCTGATTCATTAAAAAAGATCATTTTCTCCTACGAGTAGCTCGAAAAATACCTATATTTGTGCAACCATAATTTCTAGATGTTGCAATTTGCAATGTAGTACGATCATTTTTCAAAAAATATGCTGAATACTGTGGTAAATATTTTCCTATCACTTTTTACGCTTCAGATTATTTAAAAACATAGGTTTAAACGACAGCTTGTAAGCAAACGTATGTAGCTATTTGTTAATCAATCTCGTGTCTTTCACGATATATCAATCAATACGTAGCTCGAATCTACGATGCGATACTCTGCGTGGCTGCAAATTGAAAGTAGGTAGAAGCATTAATTACGCATTCTAAAGCATACTGCTTCGAGATTACAACGCAGTTGGACGCGTTGATACCT
>NW_017101431.1:386315-401019 GCF_001263275.1 Habropoda laboriosa
TTTGCATATGTTTGAAATAAATCATATGTTTGTGTTATAACGCGTTCGATTAAAAATTAACATACAACGCATTAATATCTCTTTAAATAATTACCGACCTTTGGTAATTACATTTGTGAGAATTTTTGTATAACTGCTGTTCGTATATTTCTAAGTCCCGACTTTGAATTATAATCATTTACGAAAAGTTGTTTCGAAGAATGTCATCTTTTACTTAGCTAATTTAAATTTAACGTTTTATATAAATAACAACAACCATTTTGTTTAGATACAATAAGATGTAAGTGAGAGATGCATAAACATTTAAAATGTTACGTTTTAGTTTACTTACGTTAATGTAACTTTCACTTTCAATCAGTCGAAGCAGTATAAAAAATGATATACTTTAATAAGTTTCATAACAAATACGAAAACATCTTTTGTAGTCAATCCTTCATTTTTCCAGTGTTTTGTAAGATACTGTAAGGTTAGAATCGTTAGTTTATTCGAATTGATAAAAGAATGTGTCATTTTTTTTTATATGTTAAATAGTTTTATATGCTTGGATATTCGTATTGACGGTGCACCATGATTCATTATATAATCAATATTTGTTATTTTGTTTTTAAGCAAACGTTTTCAAGTGTATATTAGAAGTTATCATGCTATTATAACGTACTTATCATAAATGCGTTAGCAGTTATATCGAAACTATTTTATGCAGCTTTTTCGTCCATAAAGTTTACGTACGAAACAAGTTTCAGCTGACTTTAAAATATCGAGTTAAAGTTGAAATCTAAATTTAGCTTGCAGTTTATTTAAAGCATTACGTATATTTTCTTAGAAGAGCAGCAAATTTTATTAAATTCACGAGAACGATACGCAAATGACAGGTTGGGGATAAATTGGAAAAAGAAAGAAACAATTCCAACAGACAAAGTTGTTTCATACTACGAAAATGCGTTTGTCCGTGACGAGCATACAATTAATCGGATAAAACCTAGGCAATACATTGGTCACATATAGACCAACGTCCTTGAATCTGGTGGTTTCTCACACAACGGTAAGACATGCCAGTAAACATGTTTCGTGATGTTCCGTTAACAAAAAGAGTTTTACGAAACGGCTGCCGACACATGAATCACGAAGATTGTAAGATGCAGGGCACACTACTAGATAATTGCGTCCCTGAATTATCCAACTTGTATGCGACGATGGTATGGCGCGTACCTCAGTACTCGCGCGTACGCAGAGGCCGTATATGGTAGTGGGCGGTAGAAGCGCGCCGATAGTGGTACGTAAGAACCAATGCGCGCGAGACGCATGCGCAAAACAAATGCTGCGCATGCGTCCAAACTCAGGAATCTACGGGTAGTTCGACGCGGCACATGCACGGGTGGTGCAGTAGAGCTGAGAATCCCGTAGTGCGTGTTTGTTTTTAATTTCGCGATCTACGATCTAACTTTTTAACCTTAACAGAGTCCAACTCGTGAGAGAGGCTGTATTCTCCCCTCTCTCTCTCTCTCTCTCTTTCTCTCTCTCTCTTTTTCTCTCTCTCCCAGTGTCTAATTCTCCTGCCTTTCCCTTCCTCTATCTCTTTTCCCTTTTTCTCCTTCCCTCCTCTTTCTTTCTTTCTTTCTCTTTCCCCCTTCTCTTTTCCTCTCCTTTCCTTCGCCATCTCCTTCTCTTCTTCCCCCTTGTCACCTTCGACTCTCCTCTCCTTTTCTCAGTTTCGCTCGCTCTCGCTCCCTCTCAGACTCGCTCTCGCAGTCCTCTCTGTTTCTGTCGCACCTACATACTTCTCTCCCCCTCCTCCTTATCCTCCTTTTCCTTCTCCTTCTCCTCCTTCTACTCCTTATACATAGTATACCAACTCCGCTATTTCTAAAAACGTAACGCAATCGTGGCGACGTATGCGAGGAGCGCGCCAGAGAAACCACGAGTGAGGAGGCGCGACGTACGAACAGCGAGTTGTATTTAATTACGGAGAAATTATTGTGCGAGAAAAATAAGAAAATAAAGTGATATAATAGTGAATAACGGGAAAATCTGCGTTAACGTTGTGCAAAACTAAACGTGAAGGGACTGCTGTTATTTTGGATCTTAATCGCAACGTCGTCTGTCTCTTACTCGTTTACGTTTAACGTTCACTTTTTCTTTCCGTCTCCCTCTTTGCAATACCTTTTTTTTTGTATATCTTTTTCTATTTTCGCGTGACCGCCATAGGAGTAATCAAGTAATAGCGATGTGTGATAATACTAACACGACGACGCAGAGTATAGCGGACTACCTGTCACAGTTACTAAAAGACCGAAAGCAGTTAGCTGCTTTCCCTAATGTCTTCATACATGTAGAGCGCCTACTAGACGAAGGTAAGCAACCATTAATCCACTAATATCTCCTGTACCTTCGGCAATGCATCATTTCACTTGCGACACGCCTTACTTTAATTTGCATGATTAACGCTCACAGCGATTCATACTTCGAGTTCGGTCTCTAAGCATGTTCTACATGCCCGCGAAACTTTCGCCATATTTTCCGAGATCTTACGGATTTCGCTACGGCAGTCGCGCAAGCGAAAAAAATGCGCAACGTCCAGGAACGTTGCTTGTGCCACGAGAGACCGGTTCTTGTTGCCTCGTAGTTTGCCATAATCGGCAACGGACTGCTCGCAAACATTGTATCTCGATCGTGTGTCACGTGTTACGCGTCCCGATCTACTCTTCGTGTCTCTTCGAGCCTGCCGTTCACTTTATTTTTCCAATTTTCTACGTCGGAGTGAGGAGAACAGGAAATTAACTTATTCAACGTAAGTCGACCAGAATAACTTACATTTTCATGTGACTTACGATTCACATAATCGATCGATTGCACTAATCTTGACACAATTCGATTTAGCTTGCTCGGCCAGCCCGGCCCAGAATCATCGCATGCCACTGAGGAAACAAGATATGAAATGAAAGGGAGGGGGGATTGTCAGTGAAAATGAAGTGCACCAAGTGTTTGAGAACAGTGTTGGAGAAATTTTTGTGATACATGTTTTAAACTTACATTTCACACATTCTTTTTGATATCATATACGTGTTTTCTTTTTTAATAATTTACTATACTCATGTCTACTGTTTCGAAGAACATTTTTTCACTGTCTATTTTTGGACAGTTCCTATATGTGCGTACGTACATGCTCACATTCAGTGTGCAGACTCGTGTAACGTTTACCGTGCTTCAAGTCTTCTTCTTGAAGAAAAAGTTTAATACTTAACATTTAATATGAAACCAAGAAATTCGATCGTTTATTATGCATTTTAAATATTTGGATTAATTTGATGGGTTAATTTGGAAATTAATCAAATACGTTCGGATTGAGGTAAATGGAGTAAATAATTGGAAAGTTAAAGGATGTTTGTGATGTAGGCGGTGTTGGTTGTAAAAAATTCGCAAAACGTTCGATATATCTCTAAGTCATCATTCGTACCCTTTGTTTACCAATGACATTATTAACTCTACTGTATCTTGTTAAACACTGTTTCATGATCTTGTCGCAGTTCATGTGAGCACGTTTCTATCTTTTCGGTCAGTTTGATTTTTATACAAAGATTAAAAAACAATATGCTTTAAAAATTTTTAAGTTATTGTAACAGTATTATTAAATAATGCATTATACTTTTGATTCTTTAAATAATAAAAATACAGATATGGTAAATTATAGAAACAAAAAGTGAACTAAAAGTAAATTGTTAAATGATAATATTTGTTTAATGAGTATTTACAAAATACTCGTTTTACAATAAATTCAAAAAGGTGTTTGTTGCAGCGCGTGGAATTTGTTTTAGTATTCCTACATGTTCTAATCATTACTCATGAGCATGACCTCAAATGAATCGATTTTAATGATCTAATACACAAGAATTTATGAAACGATTTTTCCATTGTGACTCAGTACTAAAATTATACTTAATCCAAGCGTTTTAGATTTCGGAAGGGCAAATATAAAGAGCATGTTGTTACTGTGGGAAAAGAAATTTTATATACTTACGGTTATAACACGTACACATCCAATTTTGTACTACAATTATATTGGGATTCTCGGTATTTGTACCAAACGATGATTGGTGTTCGCTAAAAGTAACTTTTCCTTTCCAGAATGCTAGTTACTTTTAATGGGTATAGTCCTTTCTACTATAAAAGACAAACTCTTCTAATCGAGCTACTCTATACTTAAGCCGTATTTGTCATAGTAGCTTCTGTTTGTGTTCGCAAATAACAGGTAACCACTTCACAGTACGTAACTTAGGTAGGGAAAAAGTTATTTTTCACAGTTAACCGCGTTACTTTAACAGCTATAATAAGTAAAATATATGTAGCATTTTGAACTTGTATATGAAAAATCAGGTGAAAGTTTATCTGTAATTTTTCAACTGTTTGAAAATAACATTGCTTAAAGTATATGTGCATTCGAGTTGTCTATACTGTTTCACAGGAAATGTGTCAAATGACGTTTACGACGAGAACCGGTTTTACGAAAGCTCTTGGACCTCGCATTCCTACGGGGATATAGTCCTGCTCATGCAAAGAAATTTACTTTATTATTTTTTCTCAGATTGATTTAATACGATATTTTTATTATGTAGCTGCAAAAATTAAATGCATTTTAAACATTACGTATATACATAAAGATATAAACGAAGAAACGTTAGAATACAACTCTGTGGAAAAAATGATTTCTCGTATGGTAACTAAACTAGTATTGACATACTAGAAAAAATATTCAAGATGGTTTATTCAATTTTACGTTTCTAATGTTTGTCAAGAATAAGCTTGGAAAAAGGGTATCGTTTTCGAAGTTTGATGACATCTGTAACATTTTAAACGCGCTACTGGCATATGGTTTGATGCAAGTATACTTGTACGGTGCTGGTGTATATAAAGCGTCTGGAAACCATAGCGTGGACCGCGCGCGCATCTAGTCTTCTCTCCTACGTTGGTAACCTTCCTTTTCAACGGAGATACAAACATATGGAAAAAACTGTAAACTGGTAAAAGAAGTCGGAGCATGTAATATGAAACGCGGTCCAAGAGAGATGGTGGAAATACGAAAGTATAAACATCGGGTGTACGATATGACTCGAACCTGGAACCTGTACACAATGTTGTTCATTCGTACTGCATGGTTCATGATGGCTCAACCGTATTGCAATCGTGTCCGAGAGATCTATTTCGAACACGACGTAGCAAGTTTTCTCGGTGACCTAGTGGCGTGAATAGAACTCGTTGTCAAGCGCGTCCTTTCGAAACTGTCTAGCGAAAACTTGGACAGACACGAGGTCTAGTTTTCTTCTGCTACTAGGTCGTTGTGCTTAATCATTTCAAATGGAAACGTATGAAATCACAGACATTCTGGAATATAATAGATTGATTAGTGTCATATCACACTTCGCTCAGTTCATATTTTCACTGAATCGAACAAATATCGTTATCTTATGCGCTAATAACATTTATATTGAACAGCACTTCTTACATGTAACTGAAATATTTTTATTAGGTATAAAAATGAATTCTTTCCGATTTTTGGGTACAATCGAAGTTTTATTTAAAAAGAATGTAAACAGATCAATTATCGAAATAATTTCCATTATTGTTGATGACTTTTTGCTATTTTTCTGGCAACTTGCGATTACCATCATGATGGAAACTCGATAGCTTCGAATCAATTGTGTGAATCCAGTTCTACACCTAATATTTAATATAAACATTAAAGTGTAATAATAATTTTTTTGCATTTCTAGTATTTATATCTGAAATTATTTTTCTAAAATCGTAACAAAAAATAATAAGGATACTATTATATTTTGCTATTTTAACCAATTTCTTTCTGTAAACATTAAGGTTAGGTTTTCAAGCGAATTTTTAGTATCTTCGGGATCATTAGTATTTAAATGCTGATCAATCGTACGAATGACTCACAATATTTTCCTATCCCTTTTGAAATTTGTCGTTGTGTAACCTTACGTGTTGTACATCACAGAAATTGCCAAATTATTCTGGTTTTCACGTGTTCATTTATATCGTTCTTTGGTAACTCTTCCTTTACAGTGTAATTTCTGCTTTGTACTTGACCTGGCCTGCTTACAAGTATTTAAAAGATTAAGAGGCGCGACCATTGATCGTTCATAATGAGATACAGATGCAAATACGAAATTGCTTATAGTTTCAATAAGAGCATCGAAAAAGGCATTGAAAATAAATTGATACAATTTTTTGTCGAACAAATGTATACCAGTATTCGAATTCTTCCCTCGTTTTCTCTGCTTACTATTTTATTTTTTTAAATTCTTTATCCACTTTTTCCTTCTGTTGCTTATGTGCATTTGTCTTTACTTGCACTAACAAATAATTACCTGTAAAACTGTTATTTTATGATAAAATAACATAAGAAATAATGCTCGAATTTTTAAGTGTCATATTTAACAATATTTTAAAATTCGATTTTCGAATAAATGTTTTCTAACCTCAAATGGTTCATTTCATTCTTTGTCACAGTAATAACGAAAATACTATATAGATTTCAAATTTATAATTAATGGCCACATGTTATTTTTCTTGCGTGAAAATATGGGAACGATTCAAAATTTAGTTGTTTGCTGCTCTGAATAAGTGGACTAAACGAAAACATAATCTGTTCCAAAATCTGAATCATACATGCGTTCAACACCGAGGTGTGTCATAGTTTGTTGGTCGCTTCCCAAACTTAGGTGGTAAAGATATATGATAATGGAAAATATTACCCGCTTCAAATCTAACGAATACGTAAACATGTCTTACGGGCACACGACGGTGTGTATTGTCTATTAGTAGGAAGGAAGAAATCGACGAAGAGGAAACGATGACTTCCTTGAAAGTAGAGGATCGCGTGTTTATACTTCGTTTTGCTTTGGTATTCTCACAATCGGTATCTTGAATGGCTACTACTCGTGTTTCATAGCCATCACTAGAGTACGAGGCAGTCGGTCGGAGACTTCTTTCCTGGTTGTTTCTTTTAACATTGTCTAAGTAGCAAGGCGACAGCAGCAATAGCGGCAGCAGTGGCGGCAAAGGCGGTAGCGGCCGCATTCCATCTTTCCTCTTTGTTCCTCTTCGCTTCTTTTCCTTTTACTTTAGCGAAGAGGTTATACATGCCCGTTAGTGATCGCCAACGATATCGCACGTACAGTTTACATAAATACCTAACGAAGCAGAAAAACTTTATCAATATTTTTACAATAATATGTGTCATTTTCAATCTGTGATTGAATTTTAATTCTTAATTATTGTTAATCTCGCTGGATTTCTTAAGTACTTGAAATTTCCAAGTGTAACACCCGATTTACCGGTTAAATGAATTTTATCTGATTCGATAACTATTTTATAATGTGAAGATTTCAAGTGTACCACGCGCTTAATATCAACAGTACGTAAGATCGTAATCGTCTGATAGCAACATTCGTGATAAGCTCGCGATAACGAAAACTGTTGTAAGTCGAGTATCAAATCACGAATGGTGTACCGGTATGATACATCACATGGTGATTAGTGTAAAATTTTATTAAAAAAAAGAAGAAGAACAAGTATTTCTGATATCGTATATCACACTCTAGATTAACGTATTAAGTTGGATTTTAATATTGTTAGAAAAGAGATTTACATTAACATTAAAAAAATGCGAGTAAAATTTTTCAAAAATATTGATTAACCTAATTTAAATGTAAAATATGCATTAAAATGTTTTTTCCAAAATATCGATTATGTTATAGCATATCATGCAAAAATTATTTAATAAAAAGATTAATAAGGTTATTGAATCCTGGATTTATCGATTAAATTAGATGGAAGTTAAAATTTATGCGCCAATAATTGAAAGTCAAGAGAAAAGGCATAGGAAATTAGGATATATGTATATTAAATCAGAAACATCGTCTTTCAGTTGTATGATGAAAATAGTTTTTTTACTTAAATGAATGTATTCTTTGAAAACAATTTTTACTATGCGGGAATATATAACATAAATACTTCAAATTTAATCATTAATTATGTCTAAATTGTGTAATTAAGTATATAAATACATAGCGTCAAATACTAATAAGTAATTATTTAGTTGAAAGGACAAATAATTTGTTGGCAATTAAAATACGTCTATTATTGACATGTAATTTCAAAAAATTGGTAAATTACTATGAATGGCAGAATAATATTAGAAAATTTTGAAACAGATCTTGTTACACTATGAAATATAAATGAAATATTTTGTACGAGAATAAATCATTGATCATATACAATAACTAATATGTGTAAATTATTAAACGATTATCTACATAATAATTATTAAAATAGTTGTTAATAATTTTATAATGTTATTCTCAACATATTTTTAAACGCTAAGTGTAACCTAACGTATAACTTTATATACTGTAGGTACTTTTATATTGGTTTCTTACTTTTTGTTATTTCAAAATGTGAAATCACCAGTATAGTTTTCTTTTACGCACGTAAGCTTACACTTCCAAATATTGTCTAATTCTTTACGGTAGCCGTTGCACTAGCTAAGACGTTTCTCTGTTTCTAAATAAGGAAATGCCTACGCGCCCCCACTTTTGCGGTCCTTGTCCGTGGTTGACGCTGTCGTCGTTTTCGACTATGCCGCGCAGGCCACTGTGTATATATGCGCGCACGCACCCATATACAGGGTGTTCCATAAACGTCTCGTATGCGTATACAAGGTGATTCTTGAAACTGACGTAAGAAGTGAATCTTTTCTAAGCGAAAATGGAGGAAAATGATAGAGTGGAAATAAATAATTTAACAGAGCCAACATTCCTGTGATAAAATTGTTTCGTCAAATTTAATAATGTATGTACATAGCGGCAGTATGCAATCACATTATTTTTTTTTTTAATGAAAGTATATAATTTTCTTTACATAAATCATCCCTTTAGACATTTGGAAGTTTTTTAACATTTTTGCGAGATATTGTATATTTTTTGCTATTATTTAAACATTATCTATTTCTTTGCATTGAATTTGTTCGATTTTTGAAATGGATATAACGTAACAGAGAAACGTAAATTTCAGTCAGTTAATAAATAGATTTACATTGAGTGACCTAACCTATTCTGTTTTGTATTCGTAGTTTTATTTTTGTCAGGTTTGTTAATATGAATTAAATTTAATGACTTTTATAAGTAATGAAAAAGTTGATGTATTTACTGTACTTGTAAAATGCAACAAAATTGTACAAAAGGCTTCTTTTATTAAACTAAGAAAAGATTCCGTAAAATCGGTAATAGACAATAATGAAGTTACTATACAAGTCTTGGCATATGTATGTAGAATTTGAGTCTATTACATCAGTACAGTAGATTGCAAGCAAATGGAACATTAGTCAGAGTTCTGTTTGCCAAACTTAAAAGCATATAATTGCCACCCCTATCATTATTACAGAAACTACTTTATCATGGTAGTGTGTAGACTAAATTAAACTATTCAAATTTACTCTTTATTATTTTATACTATTTTCGTTCAGAAAACAGTTATACATATTTTGTCCCTGCTTTCTTAGGATCACCCTGTATGTAGGTTCCTCCATTTCCTATCTTATGTTAGTTTCAGTTTTCTTAAATAAACAACGATCTATATTGAACGTATACTTGTAATCCTACAAACGTTTTATTTTGTAATTTGGTATACTTTTACATTATCTTTATTTAAATATAGAACTTTAGAAACTGTGAGAACTAAATTCATATGAAATGTAAAAAAAAAATGAGAAGACAATCAAATGTTTATATTGCTATAGTACCTATATCATACCGACTTCCTAGTTAAAATTTTGGTTTAAAAATTAAACTTTACCTATAATTTAATAGGATTTTGAAACTATATAATGTAATTCAATTTAGTTATGAAAATCGAGAAAAGAGCATTAACATTTTAATAAATTTTAACTTAAACATAACCTCTATGCAGGATATTTCTATTTTCTTCTGCTCTCTGGGAGCATGACGTACAAGTAAAGATGAGAAAAACAAAATTTTGTTACACTACTATAAATAAATATTGATCACACTATAAAGCAGATTGTTAAATTTAAAGCATGAGAAGTCAGTGTTTACTATATCCGTATTCACATGATGTTTATATTGAAATTATTTCAATGATGCCATTAACATTAATGTCATAATAAATGATGATTTAGCAATGTTTAATTTCTTATTTCAAAATGTCATTCTCATACGTTTATATAAGCTTAACATTGCTGTAATATAAAATTTATTGCATGATATATGTATGTACTTGATTTATACAAATCATTTCTGTATTGAAAATCTTTTGTGTTTATGTGCTTCAAGGTTGACAAATTTCTTGGATATTCCACGTTGTGTGCAATATTTGCTTATAACTTTGTAACAGAATGTTTGTAGTTTATGCTTCCGCAGTTTTTCGAGAAGAACTAAAACACCCTGATTTTTACAAGGTTTACACGCTATTGTTTAAGTAATAATTGCAGAAACGCATTCTTTGTTTAACAGTTCACATGTAAAATGATTCTCAGAACTACGTATGTATTTAAAACTGCTGTGTATTAAAACTCAAATATTTCGACATAACAATGTGAAAGTTTGAAATGAATGACACAACAGATAACTGCATAGTAATACATAATATTTGATAACATTCAGTAGTGATCATGAATTATTTCTGCCATAGAAAAAGTGCTCTTCCTCATATTTATCCGCGTCAAATCTGTTGGTGCAACTGTAACAAAAAAAAAATTCGAGAGATACAGAGTACGTTTCAAAATCTATCAAATTGATTAAATTTATTTAACGTACAGTATTAAAAATATGAAATGAAGTGGGAGGTGTACGTGAATTCGATTCTTTTTTTTAACGGGTCATAAAACTCTGCGATGGTTTCGTAGAATATAGAAATGTTTTATATTATTCTAGATAATAAATTAATAAATAGAACAATTGTATGCGTACATAATGAATGTTCCAATAATCGAAGTAAGCAAAAGAAGGAGAAAATTGCAATTTGTACAGTATAGTTTTCAGTTGCGTTATCGATGCCAGAAGCATCTGTAACGTTAAAAAAGAAAATTAATAAAACGATGAAAAATCGAAAATTTAAGTAAGAGAAAAAACACCATGAAACCCTTAACGGTGGCCCTTGGGAACTCATAGGGGCCGATGACCGGATTGACCTGCAGTTCGCTTCATGCCGCATGGCATCCACCAACGGGCTCGTGCCACTTCGGCTTCGTTCCATTCTCGTCATTCTCTGTCTCTCTTCGCCCCTGTTATTTTGCTCGCTCTTTCCTTCACTTGTTCGTTTGCTCGCTCGTGCGAATTTGCTCTTTAACCCTCTTCTTCCTTTTCTCGAACAGATCTTTGCTGCGTTTTTGTCTGCAGAATAAAGAATCTTACGCTTTTCGACTATACCACGTATTATCATATTTGAATGTTTCTTCGTTTAAATTTCAATTCTTCCCTCGTTCTTCTACCCTTGTTCCACTCCCACGATTTTCTTTCTCCGTCATTCTCAAGCATTTTTTTACTCTTTCCTTCTCTTTCTCACATTATCTCTCTCTCTCTCTTTCTCTTCCTCCCACCCTTCCACTCTATCCATATTCTCCTTGGTCTCCACCATCTCTTTCCCCCTCCAGTGGATTCGACTCTTTTACTTTAAGCTTCGAAAAGTAGGTAGGGTGAAAGGAATTCTCAACTGTCTCCGTTTCCAACCGGCACTCTTCGCTCTTCTCTTCGTCATTCTTTCTGCTTGCCTTGAGTTGGGTGTGCACTCACACACGTTTGCTTGGGTCATTATACCAAACCGTATATTCCCGTACTGTGCTCGGCCTTAGTCGGTCAGCTTTGCTTTGGGTTAAGACGAAGCAGGTTCAACATTTACAGTTCGAGCTTCAGGACGCCAGCGTGATTCTGTTAGCTTATTATCTATTGTTTTCGTTTCAGTCTTATTTGTCGAATTGAATGTTGAACAAGAATAGAGCGTAATACTTTTCGCTTTATTATCTCGCTTTTAAAAATAATGACAACAGTATGTTAGGAATTGTGATTGTAAAAGCATTTTTTATATTCTCTTATAATTTAGCAGGAAAAAATTTGATTTTAAAAGAGCAATTAAAGTAACCAAATATAAATACATATACACAGCACTGTATATATGTATTATGGTTATATTATCTATTGAAGATTTATGTTTCTTTTAAAAACCCGATTTTAATGTCTACTAAAGAAGTATCTCTTTTAATTGTACCCTTTTTGAATATTTATACTCTCTTGTCTTTTGAATAAACATGTACGTATAGTTTAAAATGTAAAAGGATTGATTTCTCTTTACACTTGCTTACTATGTGCTAATTAATGAAAGTGGACTAGGTGCTTTTAAAATTTGACTGTTTGTATAGAATGTAGCATTTTAATGACATGATACTAGGAAAATAGTAATTCAGTAATATATTATACAATACTGTTCAATTGAAGTTTTTTGTTAGCGTGTACGTACGTATATATGCAGAAGTTTTAAAAAATACATACAAAAGTTTAAAATAATTTATACACAACATTCACTTAAAAGATTATAATTATCCTACATCTTTTTTGTGAATATAGACTGTTAATTGATAGTAAATACAAATAAAATTTTTGTATGTTTTCATAACTAACAATTTAAAAGATGAAAGTTAGAGAATAAAAACTATCAGTAGGCTTAATGCTTTAAATGCATCTGTACCATATGGAAATTTAATAATTGAGGAATTAGAAAATAGTAGATTGCATTTGTTATTATCTTGAGCAAGTTACAATTATTAAATGCATTTAAGATCAACTTGCTTGTATCTAATAAATCCACATTATGTTTTATTAAAATTTTAAATAAAGTTATTTCTTAAGAATATTAATAAATATTGTGAAATTCATTAAAGATTATTCCAATTATTTGTAATGTTAATAGTTAATAGTTAACAGTAATAAGATCTATTATGTTTCCATGCTAGATCTTTTAGAATAAACATGTTATTGGAAAATGCAATTATCTAAGAAGAAAATTGCCAAAAACAGTTTTTTTTTTACGTATTTAATTTAGTTCATTAAATATATAATAACAACATAGATTTTTGTATTCTTTTACACATAAGATTAACGCTACAGTAGCAAAGTAGGTAATGCAGTATTCTAGAAAAGTTTGTTTACTTTCTGCTATGAATGAAAATGTGACATTTAAAAAGGTTTAAGTAAATATTGAATTTCCTATCAAATCAAATATTTATTTTCTTATCTAATTCCATCTTATCGATGTAATTATGTAATACGAGTAATCTAAATCGAAATCTTCATTTTACATAGTAAATACAAATGTCTACAAATGAATATCTACATACAAATGTAGAAATCAAATAAACTAAATATGATTTTTGAATTTTTTCATTGTTTTTAACACTAATTTTTTTATAGTTTTAACATTTCTATTTCTGAATAATATTTCATTCTTACCTCTTTCTTATTGTTTGATAGTTTTCAATAATCAAGAATATTTTCTTACTCAAACTATCACTATTACTATATTTATATTTTGTAAAAGACTAAATATAATTAAATTATTTTTTTGTTTAAATTAAGATACATTAAATTTATTGTTGTTTTATTTAAATTTTAACGTTAGTTTGAGTTAAGCTATTTTTGAAATTTTATAAAAATAATAGCAACCAATAATAATTTTGAAAATAAAATGAAAGGTTCATAAGACAAATAAGATGCAATTTTCTTAAATATATTAACATATATTTTACAGTAAACTTTTACTTGTATACTTCTTTTCAAAGGTGATAATTAACTTTTCCAAGACAATTTGCAATATAAATGTCACATGTGACATAAATCTGTAAATTATGATTTATTTATATCGTTTATGTATATTATCGTAATTGGTCATATGAGATATTAAACGAACGGATTAATACAAGATATATATTAGAATAACGTAAACTACAACTACACTATCTGATTATGTAATTATAGTGACTCAATAGATGAAACGTATCGTTGAAATATATTACCTGTAAAGTTACTAATAGGTACGGCAAATAGAAATTAATAATAAATTAATGAATAATTGTCAATATCTTAATAACAGAATACTCAGAATAGTATTTATTTTTTCTATAAATTACAGTTATCCACAGTGCAAAATTTTACGTAAAAGCGTATTTGAACATTGAACACATATTTGAATAATAACATGCAACTATTCAGAACTGAATTAACACTTTTATTTTTCTGAAAGAAGAGTAGCAGTAAAAAAGTTTTTCCTTTTAAAAACTATCGTATCCCCAGTTGGTAAACTTGACTAAACAAAATACCAACGACAGTTCTCTACTTTTTCACCAATTAAGAATGATATAACATTATTATCTTTTAAGTCATTTTTTTTTAACAATACTTATAATTGCTTGTTTAAAAAGTTCTAAAATAATTCTAAGTAATTTTCTACAATTTCTTATGAAGTTGAAAATAAGAAATTTGTCTATATTTTTCTATTTGGTATATTTCTGCTATATTCTACTGCAATATGAGAATTAAAATGTTGTTTTAATCGGAACAAATTATACAGATTCTAAAATATTCATAACAGATGAAAGAATTTGGTAAAAAAAGATTGCGGAATACTT
>NW_017101431.1:401074-410687 GCF_001263275.1 Habropoda laboriosa
TGATATTACTCTCGTAGTTTTTTTCTTTTTCTTTTTTTTATTGCTCTCATATTCTATGACATAATTCAATTTGGGATACTTTTACTATCGTTAAAATCCTTTCAGATGTTAGTATAAGCATTGAAATGTTAATATAACGCGTTGGGTATTTGAAATTTTCAATAACGCGGTTTAACTACTGTATGGCTGTATTAATACGTAATTAACGTATTAAAATGTCGAAAATATAAATTGCTCTTGTAGTTGAGCAAAGTATGTAAATAATATGCGAAAAATTCTTTCCTGTGGTATTTTTAACATGTAACTGCACAACGGGACGTTAGATGTCACAGTTTAGTATTAGTATAAAATTTCTTGGGCACCGATTTATAAATATATCCTTGTGACTCACTGTGTTAAAATAAGTTTTGAATTGCTTAAGAAGCTTGGCTACTGAGATATAACTCCAATACATGTGACATTGATATAAATTGGAATTTGTAACACGATGAAAATTCCCCTTCGAATAAATTTCAAATGGTTAAACAACACAGTTGCAGCATACAATAATTGTATTAGTGTTATTATTAATATTGTACCCGTAAAGTGTTGTATTAATTATTGATATAATACCCAAAGTAGAATATAACACGTTTAATGTGTAAAAATATATTTTCAGTCTTTTGTTACTTGATGGTAATTTTCACCTTAATCGTACACTTGCATATGTGAAAATGATTTGTAAATAAAGTAAGATATTTTTCTATCGCTTGAATTTACAGAATAGCGTTCTAAATTGAAAATGATAAATATCGTTTAGTATGTTTGCATTAATCCAGTGGGTTAAACTGTTGCAGCGTTGAAAGAATTATATAAAAAATTTGATAACCGTTAGAAAATATTGGTACTTCGATAGGTATCAAATATATTTTTAAGTGTCTTTGCTTAACGACTTAACGGGTCGTCAGTTCTATTCGAAAAACGTTGACTATTTCCGCTTTGCTTGTCTTTGACTAATTTCCGCAACAGTAGAAACAATGTTTGGTATTACATACGTAACACGATATCCTTTTATATTATTTCCTCGGTAATTATAGTTATCTTTTTATCTGTACCACATTCTTAATGTCACCAGCGTCGTTGACTTCACCAACTTCTCTTGTATCTGGTAACCACTTATTTTATAACATTTTAACCACAATTAAACCGTAATTACACGAAATATCACCGAAGTTAGTGTGTATTTTTAAATACATAACCTACAATATTCAAGCATTTTTTAAATATTTTTACGCTGTTTACTGAGCAAAAACGATAAAATTAAATTGCAAGTAGTATTAAATTCTTTAAAAAAAATCGTAATTTGTTGTGTAAGTTTGCTTGCACGTTTTTCAAATGTATTTTTTCCATTCAAGCGAAAATTATAGAAACCTCTCTCTCTCTCTCTCACTGTTTCTCTCAATCTGCATAAAGTAGAAATGAAGATTTTCAATTACCTTTCACAATTTATATTTATTAGTTCGTGCAAGTTGGATTTAATTAGAATTTCAAAGTAAAATGGTGTTTTCATTATAGAATCATGCAAATGTATGTATACACAGTTCTAGGTAATTTGTAGAACAGTAAAATATCACAATTTATTATTCTAACGATATAAAATACAAAAGTCACATTATTCACCATTTTCTATTATGACGATTGAAAATCTCGTAAAATAGCAATTGTACCTGATTGAGTAATTTATGTGAATTTATTAATTGTACCGATGGTTGTATTACATTTTTTAGTTTACAAACTCCTTAAACAGTGTAACAAAATTTTGTACCGTTTTGCATAAACGTTTGTGACTATTATGTTGTAGTAATAAAGTTATTACTTAGACTTCAATCTTCAAAGAATACAATACTTCGATATACAGTTTCTTGGTTAAAAGTACATTGTACTGATACGATTACTATTACACAGAGTAATGAGGTAGTCATATCTATGCATAGTTAAACAAAAAAATTTCTTTTATATGTTTGAAATACGACTATTTGTTACTACTAATACTAGTTCAATTGTTCATGCATTAATTTATGCATTTTTACTATAAAGTATCAATGTATATACATACGTATGTTTGTTCCCTTTCTTATTCTCATATACAGGGTGTTCGCGTTACTACCTACTAGCCAGTGTTTTTCTCGTAAATGGTAAGTACTAGAGAACAATGAAAGAGGAGAACGTTTTGTAGTTTTCTATGGTCAACATAATAGCGTATATCATTTTCTTATATTTCAGCTCTGTGAGTTACATTTTTGGTAGCTTTTGCTAATGTTGCCCGAGATATTAATGCACGTGTTTGCGTTATCTTTCTGTATGGTAACTTCACGAATGTATCGAATATCTGGTATTTTTAACAGTGCCTCATAAAAAGAAACGGAGAGATGATAAATCTAGAGATCTCAGTAGGCATTTCACAGGTCCGTATGTTCCAATCCATTTATCCTTAAACGTATTGTTAAGGTAATTTCTCACGGTTCTGCAATTATGTGGTGGAGCTCCATCTTGTTGGGAATACATATCATATGCATTAATATCTCGGATAACGTTAGTAGAAGCTACATAAAATGTAATTCATAGAGCTGAAATCTGTATTCTTGTACAAGGAAGGAAGGTAATATTGAATATCTGTAGCCTTGTCAAAAAAAAAAAGAAAAGTATACTTGTAAAAACATTGATACGTAATATTCGAAATATTTCTTTCATTTCTGATAAATTCGTCCTGATACACGTTTTCATATGACATGAAGAAAATATGCAGCATTCCATACCAAAAAGAAATTAAAGGTCATCTTCGTTTTTCTGAAAAATATGGCAAATATAAAAAATTGATATATGCTATTGTGTTAGTCATAGAAAACTGCAAAACTTGTTCCTTTTTCATTTTTTTCTAGCACTTACCATTTACGAGAAAAACGCTGGCTAGTAGGTAATAATGCGAACACCCTGTATAGATTTAAATTCCACGAAATCTCAGACATACGATATACAGTAGTTAATAAAGGCAGTAAATAACTGTTCCTAGGACATCTTGATACAGAAAGCAAAAGAATATTTTAAACTGGTTTGTTAAATTATATTCAAATATTATAAATTCGTGTAATTATGGTAGTATAATTGTTAGGGAGTAAATGATTTCTCTAAGTTAACCGTTTATCTCCTCCAAACTCGAGCTTCTTCTTTTTCTTCTTCTTCTTCTTCTTCTTCTTCTTCTTCTTCTTCTTCTTCTACTACTTTAAACATTTAATCTGTGTCATGGATCATAGTCTTCGTGATTACGCCATCGATGATGTCATAGACGCTGCACCTATACCAATACCAGCATCGATCCAACATCACAGCCTACGCCGAGGTAGATTTCTATTCTCACACGTAACGAGCATTCTTACTTTGGAAGTTTATTGTTGCCTTTGAATGTTACGTTATCATCCTTTTCTTTTGAGATGTTTCCAGTAAACAGCTTATTGTTTTGGATATAAATTTTACGTGTATTCGTCGTTGAAAAATAATTGTACTTCCTTTTTGCAAAATATAAATATGCAGTATACAATGTGAAATATGTAAATTTATATAACTGTATTCTTAATTTGAAATTTTCATGAAATTTTATAATAGACTATTAATCTATAATTTTGTAACAGATTATTAGTAATCGTATAATAGATTGCTTAATTTTAATGAAATTTTATAATAGATTACTTGTGAATACATATAAATGTATCATTCAGTACTGCTCTCGTATATTTTGGAAAAACATTTTTTCTTTTACAACTGATATATTTCTTGCACTTCTCTATTCCATATTATTCACTGTTCAGTAAGAAATCGCATTTCCAAAAATAAAAATGACTAATTGTATTACATGATTCATAATAGGAGTCAAATGTTTTGATATAACGACACTTACGTTACTCTGTATTCTTGCATGTCGAATAATTTGCTTAAAACTTTTTTTTACAATTGTACTCTCTTCTTTTGTCATATCGAATATCGTTACAAATTTAAAAATATCGTTTGTAACAAAGTTTCTTTTCGATTTTTAAATCAAAATTCAAAACGAATTGGTATCTTCAATTCAATACTTTCAATTAGTACTTAACTCTCCGTTGGTAACTTGGGTTATCGTTGACCCAAGCCAAATATCACTCTTGTATTTTTTCAGAAAGAATTTTTATTTTTATTGCAAAAAGTTCGAAATATTAAACTGAACGAACAGTTGTATAATGTAGTAGAGACTTCGATAAGTATCCCAGAATTTTTTTGGGCTTCTTTAAAGCCTAGAACGGTGAAAAAAAATTGGACCTACGGAGCGTCAGATATATTTACCTACGGAGGGTTAAAATACAGAGCGAACATTTCAAACTTTATTTACATTGTGTTTATTCAAGCAAATTCTTTTAGATGTGTAATTTGCTAGATACATAACAAAGAGGGATGCGTTTGAAAACAGGAAGGTAAGAAAGTTTCAGGAATATAATACAGCTGATGTCAGTCGTAATGAGCAATGTAGCTAAAAGTGGATATGATGCTCTATTCCTCTTGCCTATGTGTTCCGTGTAGCTTCTCTTTTCATTCACATTCTTATGGCTATGCACGTGCACTACCATACACATATGTGCATAGATAGAAACGTATGCAGTCGGCGAGACTCGTTGCTATTTAGAAGATATAGTCGTGAACAAGTTTTCAAATATTTCCCAGATTAAGGAAGAAATAAGAATATACAAGGGTGATTCAACAAGTAAAGAGACAAACGGCTGTTGTTTTAGTATGGGTTATTTAATACATTTCACAATTTACCTAGTTTTCGATATAATCCTTTGTTACAATTTTTTCGCTCTTGTCCCATCACTCTACTAGCTTGTTTATGCCAGTAGCAAAGACTCGTCTTCGTCTCGTTATTTGAGTCAGTTTTGCACATTGATTTTCACTTTTTCGTTGCTGGCACAAAAGTGAAGTTAAACAAAAAGAAATCTTTAAAATGAAAAAAATTAATTCAAATTTAATTTTAAAGAACATTTTAATTCTTTGTATGTATACTGAAATTGTTGAGAAGCAGCCGTTTTAAATCGATGACAGGGATGCCAACTTATGATTTTAAAAGTATCGCACTTCTTATTTGGATATTTTTTGAACTAGAGATCTCTATTTCTTTACTTATTGAATAACCCGTAGTTTTGCTCATTTTGCGTTTTTACACAATTTTCTTCTTCCATTATTACGTCCTATCTTTTTGGAACTAATATCACCATTATAAATACAGTTACAATATCATAGTTGTTTTAATTTTCTTAAGTATGCAATATGGTCTTCTAATAGCCTTACAATTAGTGATACTTCATGACATTTGAGGAATTCCATTCGGAGATCAAAATATATTCTATAGGATTTTTCGTTTTAACGTACAGCTTTTATAAATAATAGACGCGTGTACAATAAAATTGTTTTAGATATTGAAATACTGAAAAATTAATATTAATAATGTAAGTACTATTAAATCTTGGAAATTGAAATCAATTTGTATCTGTATAATGTATATTAATAATAATATTATATAAGTTTTGGGAGAAATGTGTACACCTAGTTACGGTAATTCATAACTTTTTTTTATTCGTTCTCTTATCTTTTGTGAAACAAAGTTGTGCATACACATTGTGAGACTACAAGAAAAGAATGGTATGTGAAGGAGACTTATTCATTCTCAGAATATATAATATATATATCTATGTAGATTTTCACTCTTTAACGAAAATAAAAATTATTAATCACTTTTTACTGAAACAAAAAAAAAAGTATGATCAGTTCAATTTTCAGATAGAAAATGTGATTAAAACAATAAGCAGTTTAACAGATAATTGACTGTCTTTGGAAAATTAAAATTAGCATTATAAAGAAAATCGGAAAAAATGACATTTACTTCTTCTTTCAATTTTAGCAATTTCTTTATAAGCAGAATACTGCTTAATATTATAATTTTCTATGAAAAGAGTTGTACTTACTTTATGAAAAAATTCAGTTTATTATACTGTAAAACTATATTTGAGGTCATTGAAGGAATGAAAATGTGATCTCTGTCACGTTTTACAATTCAAGGTTGCTTCAAAATAAAGCGATTTATTTCTCGATTTGTTCTGCGTTTTTATTTTTCCGAACAATGACGAGTTAAAGTGATTCAAAGTGCGTTTACTTCTAAGAAAATGTGAAAAATCTAATTGTTATTAGTTAACCCATAATATAATGCTTCAAACGTTTGTAATTCTGTTTATTATTTGAAAACATATTTGCAAGTCCCTAAACTAAGAGAATGCAATTTCATAATTTCATTATAAATAATACAATATTATAAAAATAATTGAATGTAATGATTATACTGCATATTTTTATGCATTTATGTACAATTTAAAGGCACAAAAATACACAGAATAGACATAACGAGCAAAAATATATAAATAAACCCAAAATATAGTACTCATAATATTTAATGAATAAAACAATTGCTTATGTAGCTTATATTTTTTTCTTTTTTAATTCTATTCATAAAAATCGGCAATCTAGTAAATGATATTCGTGGAGAATAATACGTATGTTGAGTTTTTCGCCGTTTTATTCCGTTTTATTTATTACATCATGTGTATACAGTGTGTTATTGACATGTTATTAATATAAGTTGACACAGCATAGTACAACATGCTCCTATTACGTCATTGTCCTTAGTAATCGTATTTTAAGAGCGCATAAAACATCTTCACTAGGCAATGTAGGTTCTGTTCTACGTATTGAAAAATTATCATGAGTTTAAGTAAGAAGAATTGGCTACTAAAACTAATTTTTTTCTTCTCTTGATTAATTTCATTATTCATGAATTCGTCATTTTTTCAAATCGTAAATATTAGTCTTAGATTTTATATTTCAGAACACTTTATTCAGAAACAAAACTCTTATACAGTTTATATGATACACTTACAATTTTTTTTCTTTTGTTATACTTTAAAACAGCTACACCGTTTACAACAGAGAGACAACCGGAAGTATAGAAAGGAAAAGAAAGTACATACAACTAAGAAATGAAAACGCTATACGCGGGAAATTTAAAAATATAGCTTCTAACAGTAAAATTAGAAACAACGCAGTTTAACTATATAATGTAGTTAAATATATATTATTTATGTTGATTTATATAAATGTTACGTAAAATATTACTTTATTAAATTTATGTTATTTGTGGCAAATATATATCTATGAAATTTTGTTCCTTTTTTCCAGATTAACGATATTGTTCATTGTTCGTTAATTTAATTAAGTGTAATTTTAACCAATACAATCCACAATACATCCAAAATTAAACACGTTTTTTTTTTTTTTCAAAACTGTAATTCGAAATTAAAATTAACGTAAACGCATTCTTCTTTTTTGTTACAGAAATCGCGAAAGTGCGGGCGAGTCTTTTCCAAATCAGTGGTGTCAAAAAGGAACCATTGGTTCTGCCAGAACCAGATGGAGACATCACAACGCTAACGGAAAAAGTTTATGTGCCCGTTAAAGAACATCCAGACGTAAGTTTTGTTTGTTTCTGATTCTTACATTTTCTTGAAGCAAAACTTAGTATCCTCTAATTAAAATGGTTGCCTCTTTAAGAATATGTACACTGCCGTTAAAAAGGTTCGAGCACTATTCGGACAAAAGCTTCTTCATGCAAACATATGCGGTAATTTTATTATAAATATTGTACTTATACGTTAAAATAGCATTACACAAGTACGACGTGAGATTGAAATTGAAACTACAATCCGATTGAACTCTTGTGGGATGAATTGGACAGGAATATAAAAAGAATGCCCAGCGTCTAAAATAGATCTGTAGAAATATTTACAAGAAGCTTGGAGCAATATTGAACTGGAAACATTTGAAAAATAGATTGCCAGAATGTCGAAATTATGTGAAGTGATTATACAGGGGGAAAAAGAGGATTCTTTTGCGAAAAAACACTTTCTTAAATTTGTATTCTTTTTCTGAAAAATAAGTACAAAATAATTAGAACTTTCACTTTGAATTGCAACTAAGCGCAGTTTCATTAATACAGCAGAATAATATTTTGAATGAAACATTTATTTACTTAACCCTTGTACGGAAATTGGGTTAATTTAACCCAAAATCAAGTCACAAAATTTTTTCTCCTTTGTTATTACATATATCATTAGCGCTGAAATTTAATTTAATTTGAGCTGAATGTCTAATAAACATTAATAATGTTTAACCAGTTATATTTGTCCTGTCACTTGACAAATTCCACACAAGTGTTAAGGGAAACTTTATTTGTTTTGAAATCGTAACATGCTTCAAACTTTTGTAAATTAAATTTTTTCGCCAAATTTAGTATCACATATCGGTAAAAATTATGTACTGCTTATAATTACACTTGTTATATTTTTTTTTTCTTTGGATCTTAATTTTTCAATGACTGTTTAGGTTTGCTTTACATTCAATAAGTGTTCTAATACTTACGAACGGGAGTGTACATCGTCGAGTAATAGTAATAGATTGCACTTGTACAAAATATAAGTATTTGACGGTGTGTGCACTGTTTCTGTTCCATTATCTTCCCTATATTTATCAACCAACTTGTTTACTTCTTCGTGGTAAAATTCTATTTTTTCTTATACTCAGACACGTGTACTTTTATACCTTTTTATGTTTCTAAATGGCTACTTATTAAGAGAAGTTTGTGAACTTCAGAGTAACTGAAAATAAGAGGGTAGGAGATTCAGTGAATATGACAGATGAGATAATACAGCCCAATGAAATTGTACAATAATAAAAGTATAATTTAATACTACGATAAAACGCGTGACATGGTGGTGAAAGATTGTATTCGTACAATTTAACCTGTTAACTGGGTTCACCTCGATAACAAAAATTGAATCTCTCCCGTTTATAATTCAAAACAAGTTTTTATTTTAAAAATTAACAATCCTTCGATAAATATACTATTATACTCTTTCAGTTAACAGACTAAGGATTAGCGACAGTGGTCTTTCAATTTTAGACGAATTAGTTGTCTGGTTCTTTGTTTAAAATGAAAGAAATTTTTACAGTTTTACAGAAGGAACAAGATTTTCAAATGTAATCCATCTTTAAAGATACTTAAAGATTGTTGTCCTACTTTAGGTCTTTATTTCTTTCAATGCTGCCTATATCAAATCTTCTAACCTCGTTCCTCCTGCTTAATCGTTTCAAAAAAGAATTACAAACAAGAAATTCCTCTCCAGCAAATTTCGAAATTCATTTCACGTTACTCGCCTCTTGTTTCCATTCTGTTTAAATGGATGAAAACTGGATCAAATATTTAAGATTCTAGCAAGTTTTTTCTTCGTGTGTTTGTCCATCACAGATATCGCGAGTAAGCATTTCGATAACACGCCTTTAAATGCATACGTTGTCGAAAGACGAACAAAATTACTTAACTTAATACGGTGCATCGTCGGTATAATTGTTAACGTACAACATGTTTTAAAAACGCTGAAAAATAAATAAAAACTAGAACTATTCCATAACGAAAAATAAATAAATTAAGCGATGAAATTTTGTATTC
>NW_017101431.1:410764-413973 GCF_001263275.1 Habropoda laboriosa
ATATCTTAATAAATGTTTTATATTTAATTTAGTAGAAGTAACAAATGAAATTGTTAGTAAAATTAACAACTGAAAAGTATTTAGTGCTCGTTAAAGATCTCGCTAAACAAAAACGTTGGTTTTCCTTAAAAGTCCACTCATTAAATTCACACTTGTGTTGCAAAATTGACTGTCATGTATTATTATTGTCGATGATGTGATTTATGTATCATTTGACTCATCGATTCTTTATATTAACATTTTTATATCGTATTACTAGATCACTTTCGTATGAAAAACTTGTGAGAAATTTTTTGTTCTTGTTAATTTTGTTATCTGCATAATTCTTAAAATTTCTTCTGTGCATTGCTGATGCAGTAATGTCACGTGTTACACATTGTTTTTAATATTATTATTGTGTTTTTAAACCATGCAGTCTGTGTGAATCATAAATTGGTAAATTCTTCGTTACCGATTCGAACAATCCTTTATTCACGATATTTATTGAAATAGCAAATATAGTGACAAATAAAACATATAAAGTGGCAAAAGCTAAACGATGGAATATTGTGAATGAAATAAAATAAAAATTGTTCCTGATGGGGTGAAGATTTCCAGTTTCAGTTGAGACAGTTGAACCTGAGTTGCCATAAAGATTGAAATTAATCGTTTAAAAAGAGAAAGAAACGAGAGTAGCGGATGAATTTGAAACCCGATTATGGTAATTACTTTTTCTGAAAATGAAGCGAATTATAGAAAAATGCAGACGCAATTCTAAGGTTTGCTTGTATCAATCGACTTCGGTTTATCTTTAGTTCTGTTTATTAAGCAGTGACCCTTATTAAAGAAGTGTATGCGTTTTGATAAAAATTAGATTACAAGTACGGAAATGATAAAATTTTCACATTGTAATAAAAGCAATACGAAGGATTTCATCTATTATACATATACAATGAGTCGAAATTTTAATATTTTTTTATTAGAAAATAGTATAGTTTAGACTTCGAATGAATGAAACTATTGAAAAAAGAAAACGGCGCATTCGTGATTTACAATTATGGGAAAATCACGAGTAAGCGTAACAGTTCCTTACACGTTTTTATGTCACAAAACTATCAGCGCACAATGCGTTCTACGAATAACATTTAATTTACATCATTCTGACCTCCGTAAGTTTATCTTTGTTGTTTAATTACAATCTATTACAGTGTTCAGTTCACAGTTTACTTGTAATTAATAACTGAAGTAAAAACAAGTGCAGTGTTTCAGTAACATGTTACTAATGAGAAAAGAGAAAGAAATCACTTTGCATATAAGAGAATTTAGCGATATCTAGTTATACGAAGTATTACTAAACGGTAAAAACGCGTGGGAAAACTTGAAAATAAAATAAATCGCGGTAGAAGGAATCATTTTATTATATTAACCCTGGCATACTAACATTAATTTTTTGTGACATTAACTGCGCATACTGCGCCTCATGTGGTAAAAATAATATTTGCACCTTTTTTAAGTAACTTCATTAACGTTCAAATTAGAAAAATGATTTATTTTAAGACTTACAAGAAAGTTGACAGTATAGTGTATAGTATTCCCCATGTTAGTACCTTTTATTGTATTCAATGGTAAAACAGATCCAAAAATATGTGCAGTTAATGCTCTTCTTTAGAATTTCTCACGAAGAACTGTACGCAATGGAACAGTTCAAAATCATTAAATAATTAGTAGGATACCCAGAATTTAAACCACACGAAGCTGTCGCAAATACGAAAAAATGAATTGAACTTGCTAAGCTGTAAAATGTATAATTAGTAAAAGAAGAAATGTTTATCTCTACAGTTTTGATGTAACTCAATATTCTAGGATAAAAGTAAATTTAATGGGATATTGAATAACCGTGTGAAAATTTAGAGAAAACCAAATGAAGAGATCTCGAAAAAATTTTATACTCTAGTTACGTACACAGGGGTAAAGATGTAATCATTCAAGAGTGTATTAGTTACTATGCTGTAGACACGTAACAATTTATTACTGAGACTATAAGTAAAACGATATATTTTACAAAAGCATGATTCAAAAATTATGCAAAATTGCCCAAAAAATCATAAATACAACTCTCCAATCGCTAGATCTCAATCCTATTGAAATGGTAATTCCGGGAGAGATGGACCGGCGGGATAGACGGACCAGGCAAGTATTTTCTTCTCGATCGCTTTCCGTAAAACAAAAGAATACTGACGCGTTCCACATATGGCCTAATGTAGGATAATGTGGGTAATGGCCTTATGGATAATGTAGGAAATACTTGCCTGGTCCGTCTATCCCGCCGGTCCATCTCTCCCGGAATTACCCTATAAAAAATGCATTTGATAATAGAATATGTAAGCGTTATGTTAATAATAAAACTGACGCTAGAATGACTTGAAAAATTTAGTAAATAAAAAGTAGAAATACCCTAAACAACGAAATTTTACCAAATGTGCCAATAATTTGATTTCCATTTTCATTAATGCAAGAAATCGTTACACTTCGTTTTGCATGATTATAAAATTTTATTATTTTGTTTTATGATTCTATTAGTTCATTGTCTCAATTGTATACATTTTTTTAATGAAAAATTATCGAAAATTCTTTATTACTTCTGCACCCTTTATATTTCAGTTAATCCTTTGTTTGTGGAGATAATTTTGGAGGTTACTCTACATACACAGCATCTAGCCTCCATTTTGAATGCTTTCATATTTTCATTAACTCCAAATTTTTTTACATTTTAATACCAAAACATTTGATTGGCGTTTATCTTTTTATATTTAAAATAAATTTCCTTCTTTATTAAGCTTATCACCACTAAATGACGAAAATTTTTATGACCGTTGAATAACAAATCATTTATTTCACAAACCAATGTGATTAACTTCATACTCCAAAGTAAATCGTTGTAATAATGTAATTGAAACGCTTATAAGAATTTAGCTGTTATTTTTTATAAAAGATATTAATATTTATATTTGATGTAATATAATTTCACCAATTTTCTCGACTTCTTGTTTAGCGGAGTTAACCGATTTGGCAAATGAGCGGCTCGTATGTAGGTTATCATTTGTCGAAAAATTTGAATCATTTATACTGGATATTCGTATACAAAAGGTTCGAAAATTAATTTTTCCTAAATCTTTCGATTACCACCTCCAACTTAAACAACAAACTGATTCTTTACTCTCTACTTTACT
>NW_017101431.1:414559-432740 GCF_001263275.1 Habropoda laboriosa
TCTATCTGATATTTTTGTTATTTTCGTGAAACTATCTCGCGACAGAGAATTCTAAAAATAGTAAGAAATTTACATGTAAGTACTACCCTGTTCTTAGGAAATTCTGCATTCCTAACACGTCTGCTAAAGAGTATTGCTAAAGAGAACAGGAAAAGGAAACATTCGACATTCCAAATAATAAATTCCAGTCCTTCCTCTCAATGTAGTTTTGACTTTCTAAAAGACATACACACGTACTGATTGCAAGTGAAAACTCCTTTAACACGAATGAATCAAACGAATGTTAGAAATTCGACAGGTGAACGTCACAGTTTGATTAATCATTTATTTCATTCGCGATTTCTTTACGATCCAACTAGACATTTCCCAAAAATTGAACTAAACTAATTGGGAAAATGGCAAACTATAATTAAAACATAGGGAAAATTGGACTGAACGTAAGCTTTCTTCTTCTAAATGCTTGAAATAGGAATTAAGGATTGTAGGAATTATTGAATGACTTCACAGAAATTAATAGCAATTAAATGGTAATTCGTAACAGAATTGGGGAAAAAACTTTTAATTTTTTGTTAGAATTATTTAGTAGCGTTTGCTTTGCATAAGAATGATACACAAGAAACAGGTAATTAGTTAGTCTTTTAACATCGATTGTCAGCTACAATGTATGCCCCATTGAAAAATGTTTCTTTTGGTAGCAATTAAATCATACTACCATAGAAATGAATTATTATTACTTATAACTTATTAGAATATGAGCAGATATAGAATTAGACTAAGCATTGATTGTAAGAAGTAACCGGAAGTCATCCTTAAGCCGCCGTAAGACAGGAGGATTAGGAATAATAAATAGAATAAATATAGAAATGAATTAAAAAAGCAGACTGAGTCATATCAGCATTTTAGAAATTATTTCAACCTATTATGGTACCATTTTCTTACATATGTATCATTTAGATGAGATTTAGATACGAAATGTTTAGAAAGTGATACAAAACTAAGGTATACGTTAAAAATATGTTTAAAAACTTGATTATTTAAAAATTTGACAATACTGTTAATTTCTTTCATTACTTCTTTGTTAGGTGTGCAAATGAATTCTTTCTGGATTCACATAATTTATTCAAACCCATCAAATTTCTATATATAGTTATCTAATAATGGAAATTATTCGGACGTGTGATCTTATTTCATTTTTTTTTTTTTTTTAAATAAAATTTTGATTCTACCCAAAAGTTGGAAAGAATTCATTTCTGCACCTGATACATACGAATCCATACTATATTAAAATCCTGTTACTTTGCGAAGTAACGTTTCTATACTTCAATAACGTTATTAGCTGAATTCTAATAATTAAGTGTAATTCACTATTTTATCGTAATAGTAGTTATTATTTATATAATTTCGTATTTGATGGTAATAGCAATTATTTGTTAGTAATCGTCGTTTAGTAATTAATAGTAATCTTAGCAGTGAATGAGTTTATTTAATAATTATCAGCAATGAATTATACTTAATTGCTTAAAGTTTCTTAAAAAATTCTTATTTCCGTTTATAGCACATTTCTCCCAACATTCAATGAAAATCGTCATTATTGAAAAAGAACAAATTGAAAAGAAAATAAATAGAATAGTATGAAATATAGACAATCATATTTTTCACTTAAACATGTTTTTCATATTTGCAATTGTGTCTGTTACAGTTCAATTTTGTTGGGAGAATTCTTGGACCACGTGGAATGACAGCCAAACAATTGGAGCAAGAAACAGGATGTAAAATTATGGTTAGGGGAAAAGGTTCTATGAGGGATAAGAAAAAGGTAAAGTGTTTTACTATTTGCGTATAAATTTTCTCGAAAGTTACTAAATCGTATATCGTGATTTTTCATTCATTATTAGGTTCTAGATTTCTAATTTTCCACAATATTTTCTACTGATGATATCGCTCCACAATTAGCCCCCAAGAAATTTTAATCAAATTTAAACAGATAAATCTAGATGCTTTATGGAAACTTAACGATCTGAAGTTAAAGAAAATTCTACTTACTAATGTATGAAATTTATGTTAGGAGTCTTTTTTTTAATTAAAATATTTTCGATTATTTTACAAGATTTTTAATTATTCCATTTTGTATATTTTTTTGGTCGTAAACTATTCGTATTTTTATACATATTCTTCGTTTAAACAAATAATAGTCGGTAAAAGTTTGTGAAACAACTGTCGTAAGGAAACAACGCTATCTAATTTTCTTTATTAATTGTGCAATGAATATTTGAAAACGTTATCATGGAGCATATTCGGAGAATCATTATTTGAATTGAAATTAATGCTTATCTATAGTCGAAATTTTCTAATTAATGCATTTTTCATCATCCGTAACATTTATTACAATTATATGTAAATGTAGTCCTTTCTCTTCTGTCTTGCAAGAAACCTTTCCTTGTTAAAACTTATACAATATACAGGACTCTGCAGGTGATTACCTGAAACTTTATAGTTTTTTGTTGCTCTTAAAACATTTATATATATACACTACCGGCCAAATGTTTGGAATCACTGTGCATTACAAGTTATACAAAAATTTCTAGAATAAAGTTAGCAATTTTAAGAATATTTTAACCAACTTTTCCTCGCTCAAATCAATCGAAATAAGGTAAAATACTATCGATCTCCGCAACATCAATTTCAAATCTATAAAAAATTAGCAGCGGATTCAATTTTACCGTAAATTAGCAGGTGATTCGAAACTTTTGGCCGGTAGTGTATATATATATTGTCGTAAGAATTTTTGTTTACTGGTGTGAAATCATAATACTGCATATACTCTGTTCAAAGGAATTTTGTAATTTACTTTGTTTGCGTGATTGATTGTTTCGACAAAATTTATACATTTTCAATTAAAGGGCAATTTCATTTCTCCATTTTCAAAGGTTCTCCTCGACAGCAAACATATTACAGTAAAATATGTCGTAATTTGATAAAGCAACGCAAACAGAATGCAAGAAACGAGTAACACTTTCTATCTTTTTATTAACTTATGTAATTTTCGGTTCCTCTTCTCATATACACAGTAATGTGTTTGTGTTTAAGAAAATGTTACAGCGGTTTGATAGAATAAACTGGTTATTTTCGTGCAAGTGTTAGAAATACACTACTTCGTCATTTGTTTCGTTACAATAATCGTACAAAACAAGTTATGCGATTGTTCGAGGTTTCATAAGGAAGCAATTTTTCTACTTTCTTAATGTAATACACCCTTCTTCTGCATATATCTTCTTTTCTTCTATACTGAAATACGTTACTGAGTTGACGAACATTTGTGTCTGCAACCAATGTTTATTCACACGTGGAAAACTTCAATGTTAAATTTTTTAATTATTCTAAAACAATCTTTAAAATGTATCGCTTAATCTTGACATTATTCGTGCAACTCTTCGTTTCTTATTGTGCCGATTGGAAAGAATTGATAATAATGTATTGTCTAAGTACAGCAACAGAAAATTTTACACTGAAACGAAAAATTTGTATTACCTTTGCTAAGTAAAGTATTTTTTTTCAAGCTGCGTGTGATGAATGAGACAAAATTTTATCGTAAGTACACACGTAAAAGCTATGATATCAATGTAAAAGGTTTATGTTCATATTTCCTGTGTTTAACTGCACTTTTAAAATATCTGCAAACGTATTACATTTTATATAGTATATCCTGCATAAGTTCGAATTTATTCGGTTGATTAGTACCTCTGTTCTTTTTTTTTTTTTTTTTTATTCGTGATTAAATAGACGCATGCGAACGTTGGTCTTACACTTAAAAGTATTATACAGCAACATTAATATGCAAATATATAAAGTATAATAATATAGAGAAACCAGTAATAGCGCGCGCTGTATTCACACACAGACAAAAAATATTGTAATATTGATCCAAGAATTTGTTATTAATGTAATATTAGGTCACTCCGTAAATTCGCGCCGAAGGCGAAAAGTATTTTTAATGAAAATCCAAGGAAATATTCTATAGTGACGACGTAGTGGTATTAATAAAAACAAAATAGGAAAAAGTTGTTGAATTAAAGGGTACTTACGTTTTCTTTCTTTCTATCAAATTTAGAGGTTCTTTGGAAATATTAGTCTAAATTATAAAATTCGACGCGAACTTATGAGATGACTTAATATATGTTATCATACATGCAATATCTATTGTATGTGTATGATGAACGATATACTGTATATCATTATATTAATGATTCATATAATCGTAGTATGAAATTTGTTCTACAATGAAATACACGTTATACGAGTTATATTAAACTTGATGTGATTTCCTTTATCAGGAAGAGTTAAACCGAGGTAAACCAAACTGGGAACATCTGACAGATGAACTGCATGTTTTACTAACAGTTGAAGATACTGAGAATCGTGCCACCTTGAAACTTGCCAGAGCTGTAGAAGAAGTCAAGAAACTTCTTGTTCCCGTGGTGAGAAAGTTCCTATTATTAACTATTATAAACAATGTTACAGTGATACTTTTCCTTTACTTTCAGTTTTTCATTAGTTCATTTCTTACTGCTAAATTTTCTTCCCATACTTGCAACTAAATGTTACTTATCCCGTGTAGACTAAAATGGCAAGTAGATGATAAATATAAACAGTTCAGTTTTCAAAATACAGGAAGATATACTGTACTGTGTATAATAGTACTACAGTAGAATAATTTATGATTTTACAACTGATGTTGATAAAATTACAAAATTTTGTTTGCTTTTGCTTTGAAATGTTCATTTCGTATTTCCAAGGATGCAGGCATCGAATCTGTCGTTGCATACTACCGCGAAAAGAGGATAGATTTGAAATTACTAGTGTACTTCATGTAAACATCCAAATTATTCGAGAATCTAAAAGAAAAAATTATTATTTTTCACATTATCACGCTTCGTTTGAAAAATATTAATACATGTTTTATGAACCATGTCGAATGTTAGCAGGCTGATGGAGAAGATGAATTGAAGAAACGACAATTAATGGAACTTGCTATTATCAACGGTACATATCGGGATTCCAACACGAAAGTTGCTGCAGCTACAGGTATACATATTAGAATTTTCTTCCACGATAGAATAACAGACTTTTCTATCACGGAAATCTTCAAATTTTTAATATGTTATTGTGCGTATGAGTTGTATATATTTATAATTTAATAATATGTATGCCAATATAATGAATGAATATTTTTCTAAATTATCCACCGAAACATTTTCAAATGCACTTCGTCATTTTTACGTTTCAAGCTAGATTTAGAATTTATCGAATGATAATGAATCAGCTGGAATCTCAATCCGGAATACCAGAATTGGTTAAAATTGAAAAGTTTCGCAGGGTAAAACAGAATAGCATTCGTAGTTGGAATATTGTACGTTAGTTTCTCTCTTTTTTTTGCAAATGATAATAAAAATACAAATAATTCGAATGTTTCAGCTTGCGATGAAGAATGGAGACGTGTAGCAGCAGCCGCGGCAGAAACTCAGCGACTTCTTCCGGGCTTAGCCACACCTATGAGGACACCAAGTGCTCCGTTGGGAGCACCGTTAATACTCTCGCCACGGATATCTGTTCCAACGACCGCGGCGTCTCTTCTGAACGGTTCAGGCCCACCAGGATCTCTACTTTCTGCCGGTGATCCTCATGGGTTAATTTACACGCCATACGCCGATTACGCCAACTACGCAGCCTTGGCAGCCTCGCCTCTTCTCACGGATTACACCACTACTGATCATTCTGGTGGGTTGTTTGCTCGCTGATCTTAGTTGCAACACCGTTTTTCATGAATATTTTCTTTTATTATTATTATTATTCTTATTACCATTATTACTATTATTATTGCTATTATTATTATTGTTATTATTATTATTATGATTATGATTATTACCATTACCATTATTATACTACACTATCATCATCATCATTATTATTTTCTTTATTATTATCGATGTTGATATTATAATGATTATTATCTCTTATTAGCAATATTATTGATATTATTGATGTTTTCATGTTATCATTATTGCACACAATTACCATTTTTGAGTTTTATTATTGTTAGCATAATCATACTTTTCATCGTCTCATCATGATCGTCATTGTCATGTTCATCATTCAAAATTGTTATTATTAGCAGAGCAATAGAAGCATAATAATGGTTGACATGAAGGTCGTAAGGATTTTAATATTGACATACGACAATTATTAAAAACGTGGAAACTCGATTACATTTCAGGTAATAATATAAGCTGGTATTATTTTTATTGACATTGAATGTTTATATTAAGAGAATTACATCAGTCATTTACTAGTCGTATCAGTTTTGATAATTATTTAACGATGATTATATTCAATGTTATTGTAACGCGCATTTCTGAAACAACCGCCAGTAGCAAATAATAGAGGTATTTGACGTAATATACGTATCGTGATGGGGAAAATCGGAGGAATTCCACAGAAAGAATTAGCGTATTTGGATAGATAAAGGAAAAGATGCTGAACGTGTAAAATTATACAATTTGTGCCGCATCTCATACTTATGTTAGTCAAAACGATATTCAGACAGGAAAGGTATTAGATTTCATAAGGAAAAATTCGTATATCTAAAACTTTCACATTAACCGTTTTATAAATATTCGAAAGAATTTTTCAGAATAATTTTTTTAGACATACAAATTAATATACGTGGTTCTATATGTATATTTGAAGTAACAACGTTACTTATTTATTACAAATCATGCGACTCATGATTGTTTTCCCTTTTATTATCGATAAGCAAAGATTATTCTTGAAAAGGTTTATATGTTGTACGTTGTTAAATTTTTACTGTTAGAGTCTTTATATTGTTAAATAGAATTACAAAAGTTATTCGTAATAATTACGAGATTATCGACATACATTTTATCAGACAACGGTATAATTTATCGTGTTTGTTTTATGCAATTGTTCGTCGTAGTAGTATTCGAAATGTGCTTGATTCGTATTCACTGGAGATTTTCTTTAAATAATTTAATACCTTTGTTACGTATATTTGACTTTTGTCAATCGTTTTAGAACGAACAAGATTTCAATGCATGCAGTATTCAAGTTCTTATGCGATCAATAGAAATAATCGATTCGCATGATGGAAATGTGTATATGTATATACACACACACACACACACGTACCGATAAAAAGGAAGATGAATCTCCTTTTTATGAATGAAATACTCGGTTATCGTATGATAAATCGTACATTTATACATTCGTTACCATTTACTATACATAGTATGGATCATCAATGTGTTCAGTAGGTATGGTATGTTTGAAAAATGAAGGACACCCGGTGTAACGTTAATTTCATTTTATTTTTAATAGATTTATTTACATAAATACGTACACGGACAAAATGATTATGTTAAAGGGAATATTGCTTCACTATATTTCACTATTCGTACAACTGCACTATTAATAAGTTATATATTTATATTTCATTTAAATAATTATTATTTATTATTAGTTTTCGTTTCATTGAAATTCTTGTATTATATTTACTATGGTGCTGCTATTGCATTTAATATAATAAACAAATATTTGTTAAATACAAAAATTGTTTGTTAATGATGGTATATTTTATTTAAAAACAAAATTAACTTAAATTTTACTTACGAAATTGAGTATTTACTAATATATGAAGTATTAAAATGCAATATTAATATATCTATTGATATTCTTCATTTAGCATACATATATAAAAGTCTGACAATTTTACTTAAAAGAACAAAAACACGTTATGTCCAATATTTTAAATAGACTTTGTAGAATTCGCAAGAACAAATATTACAGACCCGTATGTAAGTAATTGATAAATAAACCTACTTCGATTTGTAAGGGTAAATAATGTCATATATCTTGAAAATTATGACCAGTAATACATACGGCAAATATCGTGGAAAGCTATACCAATTAAATTTCTATGAAAAGTAGTACAGATCTGAATATTCAAACATATTCCAAGATATTTATATACATTTTGTAACTAAGATCAAAATATTTACTTCCCTACTTATTGCTTTAAATTGATACTTAATTTTCAAAGTAGAGAGTGTTTACTTATAATACTCATTACTTCATTTCACGTAATTAAAAACGATTTTCATCTTTCAAACATACCACGTCTTATGACATATTTCATATTCTATTTGTATTATTATTTAAAAGGACATAAAGAAGTGAATGTGCACGCGTCATTACGTCCGTATGTCCGAATCTCTGGTGCATTGCCATATTGATTACATATTTAATGAAATAATCAAATATTATTTATTGTTAAAATTTTAATATAAATTCCTCGATAGAACAAACGTTAAACGTATTTTTGTTCTAAATTAAAAAATATTATTTTTAAACTGAAATCTTTTAACTCTGTTCATTTGCACATATATCATGTGCGTGTATCTAATTATGATATGTTGAACGTTTACAACATTATCATTAAATATGATGAATTGATGCAATGTATCCATTACAATAAAAATGGATATACTATATATGTCATTTTTTTTTAGAAGCAATTCTACTAGAATAAGAAATTACACTAGTCTGGGTTTTCACTGCATATCTACATGCAATTAAAATTAAACAAGCTTAACATTGTAGCTTATTCTTTAGCTGTAACATAAAAGCCTTAACATACAAAGAGGTTTAGTTTATCTATATATCCTATTACTAATTTTGATTCATTAGAATCTTTTTGTTGTAACCTGAGCAATAAAGGCACATTTGCCTCATCATGAAATAACTCCTAATATTTTCAACATTGGTACAGACACATCAAATTGATCTCCTACATCTTTCCCCACATACCAGTTATTAGAACATGTCACTGTTCAGAAGCTCTTGTGTATTACACAAACAGTGTCATCTAAGTTACTCGAAGAACCACTTGAGAATTCTTCAGAAAAAAAGTGATGTGTCCAATGTTAGAAGCTTAATTACTTTTTCATGACATTCTGTAATGCCTGATTGCTTCTTATTGACCTCTGGAGAGATCTGTTCTGACGTCTTGATTGATCAGTTCTAAATGACTATTCTGTTCTAAACCTACTCTCTTGCTAAATTCTAAAAATCGTTGTCTTCTCCCAAGGAGCTCTTGAAAGGTTTTAGGGCATGTGTGACGGCGTAAAAACTTAAAATCGGAAGGACAGGGTTCTAGGGGTCTAAACTCTAAACATCAATTAGTGAGAAATAATTTAGTTGCTGTCACGTCCTCTTATCGAATCCTCATTGCAAAACATAAAAGTCAGACTTTGGTATTTCTCTGTAACTGTGCTTTCTGATGAAATTTGGTCTGCCTCTGACTTTGTAAAGGCTATATGTTGAATGGATCTAGAGCTAACTGGATAACTCTGTGTGTCCATATTAGGACCCGTGATTGAAAATGCTGGTAACCTAAAAGCTAAATGAACTCCACATCCAATACATAAAAAATAAATAAAGAACTTTAATTCTCTAAAATAGGTGCATATGTTTAGATGTGAAAGCAACGTTATAAAGTTTATTGCATGTAGAATGTTCGTGTATACGGGGAAGTAAAAAAGAAAAGGGGAAGAAGACAAAAACATTTCAATTAAAAAAACCAAAAAAAAAAAAGGAGGATAATTTAATACAGCTTCTTCCCAGGCGAAGTTCGTTAAAACATCGGAAAGTGATTCAAAACGTTGTCGGAATCATGTGATTTGTGTTAGTATTTATTATAAATGTGTCTAATTATCGCTCCGATTGTTACGAGGAATTTGCTTATTTCCAGTGGTGAAATATTTCAAGGCTTTTTACAAGATATAAATAACTTTAAAAGTTACATTCGCATTTGGAAAATGAAAATATCTTAAGCCAAAAGTAAGGTCGCTCCTTAAAGTTGTGCACGATATTATTATTTATTTAATTTTTACATTATAAATAAATAAAAATTAAATGTACGCTTATTAAATTTATGCAAAATCTAGTGTACAAAAGTTTGGAATAACTTATGAATGCACACCTGTGTTTCCAGTTCTATTGCTCCATACCAAGGATTTATTAAAATTATATAAAGTAGAAAATAGAGTATTTTACGGAAATATTTTCAAATATTTTTACAGTTTGTCATTACTTTCAATTACTTGCCGTGCTTCTATTCTTTCTTGTGCAAGTACGAAATTGTAAAATTATATTAAAATTGATAGGACGGATGTTCCGCAGTGATCGGAAAATGATTTGATAATTAATTTTATACAGGATGAATTACCTAAGACGAGCCCTTGAATAACTCTTTCAATTTTAGAGATATGGAGAAATGTTTGATACAAAAGTTATTTGGTTCCATGCATAGAAGAGTTGAATGCCACGTTCTTTTTAAATGGAACCATGTATTTTTGAACACCTACGATTGTTTGGGATAATAATGGGCGAAAATTGAAAACTCGTGGTAAATGCTTCTGAAACAGAGTATTCTCGGCTTTATTAACAGAGTCGTACTGAATAAATTCGAAATGTAAACAAACTTTGTCGAGGCACTTATCATTAAAATCCTCAATTGTGTAAACAGTAGTATGAATAGAGTAAACTAATATTAGGTTTCTAATGATAAATATCCTTAACACTGCCATTAGTCTAAATTGTGACATGAGAATCAGATTGCTTTTTATGAAGCATTTAAAAGAAGAAAAAACTGATATTCTTTTGATTTCCGGTGAAACTGGCCAATGTATGAGGCAATCACGTTTGCATAGAGACAGATTTCCTGACCGCATTTGTCCATCTTGTTCTACGTGTACCAGAGTTATACAAAATGACGAATAGAGATAAATATTTTACAATTAGCAGCAGTTGTAAATCCCCATGTATAATACTTAATCTAACCAAAGCAGTATTGTACGAATCCTACATTGTAATAATTTCCACGTTTTTCACGTTTCTCTCAATCAAAAGTTACATGGAACCGATTTTGAAACCCGCGTACAGTTTTCTAAATGGGAATTACGGCAACTTCAAAATGATTATACGTTCTTCAGAAAAGTTCTTTTCATTGACGATGCGTCATTCACCAACCACAGTCACCTAAATTTCAGAAATATGCACTATCGGTCCATAGAAAATTCGCGGTAGTTAAAAGAGGTTGAAAAGCAAAGACCTTGGTCAATTAACGTCTGGTTAACATGTGGATAATCCAACGATTGGTTCATATTTCATTGATGGAACGTTAAATTAAGTAAAGTACAAGATTTCTAACGGAAGTTCTGCCTAATTTATTATTAGACATGCGGCAGAATTTATAGTATCAACATGATGGTTGCTTGGCACATTCTGCACATTAGGGCGATCGGGACTTCACACCATTAGATTTTTTTTATGGAGAAAATTAAAAGGAGAGTTTTATCATGAAGCATCCACTACTAGAAAAAGCTTGCGGGAACACATATAATGAGTTTGTGCTGGCATAACTCAACATACATTTGAAAGTGTAACACAGTCAGTGGGTGAACGTTTTAGTCACTGTCTTTCTGTGACTGGTCACCATTTTGAACATCTGACGTAGCAAATTACTTCCAATTATTATTATTCTTAACTATCTCGACAAAGTTTCTTTACATTTTGAATTGATTCAGTACAATTCTGTTAATAAAGCCGAGAATACTCTGTTTCAGAAGCATTCACCATGTGTTTTAAATTTTTAGCCGTTATTACGCCCGTGACCTTGAGTGTCCTTGACTGACTATGGTCATTCAAATCGTCTTGAGAAGGGGTACAATTGTAGGTGTTCAAAAATACATGGTTTCATTTAAAAAGATGAAACTGATCTTCAAATCTCCTGAAAAAAGGCCACTTGATAAAAAGTTTTGATTATCACGTAATGGCTCCCTCGGAACCAAACAACTTTTGTTTCAAATATCTCTCCTTATGACCAAAATTGAAAGTTATTCAGATAGCTCGGCTTAGATGACTCACTCTGTCTATTAAGGTTCCTTATAAAAGAAAATACGAGTGTACAAAACACGTTTATACACTCGTATGTTGCTTATCGCCATATTGGATCATACGCTTGGGCCTCAAGCCGCCCCCAATTCTTACTGCCCATAAGCAGTCGGTACTGCAGAGAGGTATTGTTATCCTCAGCAGAAATCATAAATTATGTTACATATTAAAATGTCGTTAATTTTGTGAGTATAAACTTTTTTTTAAGATGTCTGTCAGTTTGGAGCCCGAACAAAAATTTGGTGTGCAAAAAGTTGAAAATTAATTATTTAAGAAATGAGAAAATCAAATTGGGTGCATCACACGCTGCGCTCAACGTTTTGTCACACGTTAAGTGTCGAGTACCGTACAAAAATATCTTGTAAATAACTTTCTTATAGAGGAAAAAAAACGTATTATAGACATGTTTAAATTTAGAAATTGTATTTTATGCATAAATAATAGTGATTGTTGAATGTAATTTAAATTATTACTACCTTTCTATTGGAATATTAGGATGGATTGTTACATACACCCGATCGCTAGAATTTCAAAAACAGTTTCAACACATGTACCTATAGTTTCTTGAAACAGATTACACTTTTATTTATACGTTTCTGTAGTTAGTTCGCCAATTATAATTGAATATTTCCACACTTTAAGAAAAATGAATTTGTTATCAAATGAAATATTACGTTGACATGCGAAATATAAAGTTTCTCAAGTTTGCATTTTGGTAACAGTTTTTTTTCTCTAGCGACGCGTAAAGTTGATTGTTGAGATTTGTTAAGTCTGAAATCGATTGAAAACAAAATGGGTAGTCCACGTTTTCGATACTGCGTTAGTAATAAGATTAAATCAAACCTTCAGGGAAATATCAATAGTATTTTTCGAATGATATTAAAACTTTATAGTACATATTTGGAAATATATATTATTACAAGAGTTATCCAAATAATTATATATTTATCTTCTTTTACGGTCTTTGGCCAAGTTAAATGCTTTTCGATTCACCAATTTATATGGATGTGATATTATTAACTCCACTATTGACGATATCACTGAAGTATTTTGGTAGCAATACTTCAATAATATCAATTTATATACAGATTTCTCACATATCTCTCTTTCTTTAGTTTTTTTTTTTCTCTCAATAAAACTAAAATTTATTGAACACGTATCTAAAATGGCTGTACATAATTAAAACGTTTTTGACGAATAGATAGATTATTTAATAATAACTTAAATTATTTATAGCTATGTCTAGAAATAAAATTTCGTACTTTTACCCATGTAGAAAAATTTTGTTACTTAAGTGGGCTATGTGAGCCATTCTACTCAAGCATCATCTAAAAAATAATAACTGTTTTTTTTTTTAAGCAGTTTTTATACTTAAAATTATTAGAAATTTTCCAGTTATATTTGAATGCACTTAAAAATTATGATTAATTTCCTTAATGTTTAATACATCATTTTTTTAAAGTTGTATTTCATTTTCTTTCTTTTCTAGGTTGAACTTAAACAAAAAGGTTTTAATACAGTATTTGCAATAAAATAAAATTATTTAAAACTAGTAGATTTCACAAAATTTGTGCATGTTTCTGAAAAATTTCAAAAATTAAACATTTTCTATTTCATACAATTTGTAACAACAACAATCACTTTCACGTTATTGTCGTGGTTTTAATGATTTCACATCTGATGTTTTAATTGTCGAAACAAATTGAACATAGAATATTTCACTGGTGAGAAATCGAGATAGAATATTTGTAAATGAGACATACCTAATTGCGAACACTGAAATCATACTGCGATACTCATTACTGAAGTACTGAATGCTGAGTTTTGGATAGTATTTCAAACGGTCCGATACAAAAATTGCATTTACGTAGATTTCGATGAATTAGTTTTATAGTATTGCCATTATTATGTTGTCATTACTACAATTGTAATTCTCAAATACTTTCTTTTCTTTTTTATTTAAAGTGTTTTCAACCTTATTTTATTATCGTGATTACTAAACATCCTTTCAGCATACAGAATACACTTTCCAAGGGAGTAAACGTTAATGATAATTGTAATTGAATAATTTTAAATAGAGCATTACATGAATCGTAAATGAGAAGTTTTTTTTTTTTTAATAGGAATAATTATGTGAAAATAAATTGCAGTAACTGTAGATTTAATCTGATTTCTCTATGTTCTGTTGCAATGTCAAAGAATGCCACTGTAAACATTCTTTTTTAGTTTATTTTTGTAAATCATATGATTTTACAAATATTGCATTGGTAAAACTTTCATTTTTAGTAAATGATTCGAAAAGATAAAAAATAGGAAAATTGAACGATTTAAAAAAATAAACTAAATGTTAACTGTTGTTTTAACTTTTAACATTAATCATGTATATAATGTTCAATTCTGTAGTTCAATATTCTTTCATTGATTTTGGCAGTATAACAAGATTTGCATTCTCGTAATTAGCATAAAACGTTCTTTACATGTCTTAGATTTGTTTAAAAAATAGTGTAAAAATATGTAGAAAACAAGAGGATGCTTTTTCGAAAAAAAAAAAAAAAAGAATAATACTTTTCGAGTCCTGTGAAAAGTTGCTCAAATTCGTGAATGCATATAAAGTGCAGTAAAAATGTTCCAGAGAGACGCTTAAATTATCTTCCTTAAAATGAACTGTTATTATAGTGATCCTGGTTTGCAAAGTGAACGAAACGAACAATAATTATATTTTGTATTTAGTATCCTAAAAATCTCTTAGATAAAAGAAATGACTATTCTGGAATTACCTGAATAACAAATAGTTATAGTTACTCTCTCTCTTCTTTCTAACATAAAATACATGTATGTACAAATTTATTTTCTCAAATCATACCGTAAGAAGATATGTTTCTGCATGGACCTTTAAGCGAGCAACAATAAAAGCAATATTAGGGACCAAGCGTTTATGAGCGAACACTTATATGCATGTATATAAATACTTATCGTTCTAAGTATTTTTATACATTTTACAACGTAAAACGAATCAGCAATTGTTATTTTTCCTTGAAATCTGAGGATACCCCTTGGAGTGTTATTTTGTCCTACCTCGTGAAAAGAATGTTGAGTATTATGAAATTTCTTGCACTGTAAATATTTACTATTTATAAAGAAAAAAGAAATTGTTAACAACCAGTATACATTGAGTAATGGGAATAGCTGTGCAAAGTAACACCATGTTGGAAAGAGTTGAAATGATATATTTAATTAAGTACCTTCCGATATAGGGAAGTATCGAATGATATTACGCGGATTATATAGGAGAAGAATTATGTAAATTTTAGTATATTACGCTAGTGTGATTTCGTAATAGTTTTATCATAGCTTGATTGTTACGGATTATCGTGAAATTTAGAGTAGCGAAATGACAAGTTCAATGAAACGACCAATTGCGAATATTCATCGTTTAAGAAAGGAACAAACCGCAGTTTATGTAGTACTGTGTTTATTCAATTGCTTTTAATCACGCAATTTGAAGAATTTCGACACACGAAACTCGTTTACACGTAGCAATAGTAAATATGTAATATTCTACTGTCACTTTTTAAAAGCCATATAAATATACCTGTTTATGATTTTACTATGTATATCTCTGTTAGATGTTAATACATACTGTATTCGATAGATATTAAGAAAAAAGAAATGCCAAGAAGGAAAATTTGTAATGCGCATGTCTAATACTCGATTGGTTATTGTTCAAGTGAACAATTTGTAATAGACATGCGTAAAGCAAATATACTAAATATTTTTAACATGTCGACAAAATTTCTAACCCATATTTTTCAACAACGAAATCTACTTTGGTTTAACGGATCATCCTACTCTCGCGTCTATACTTTAATTGTCGTTTATGTACAAATTAGAATTGAAATTTGCAGTATAGAGGGGATGTATTGCAATAAACTGGGAGAAAGTTTGATACATATAATATATAGAACGAGTCGGTGATGGAATGAAGTACAATTGCGAAGAATTATTTGACTATATATTTAAGAAATAACTGTTATTTAATTGAATGCAATGTACATAATTTTTAAATAAGTCTATATGCGTGCGTGTATATCTTTTAATTAGGATACCAATATTTAAGTACGAGTGACAAATATGTTTACACGGTTTATCATCTTTACGCGTACAAAGGTGCCTCAATTTTTCAGACATAATTGCACAATGTCGAGCATTGAAATTTTTCGGAAGAAAATTCGAAATATTATGTCTATGCAAAAATTTCCACCGCTTGTAAATCGGTGGCACTGAAAGGCACTGTATACTTCTTCCTTTATTTTGCTAATAATGCTAATTTAGCAAATTAGCGATTATGCTTAATTTTCAATTTTATATAGTATTAATATTACCTTATTAGTACGCCAAATAATTATACACATAATCAAAAAATAAATGCATGTTCTTCAAAAAAAAAAATACGATGGAAACTTTTGCATAGACTTAATAATTCAATCAATCAATAATACACGCGCGCATGTGTGAAGCTTTTATGTTACCCTTTTTCTCAAGGAAAAAAATTTGTAACTTCTGTAAAATTTCTGTTTCAAGCCTAAAAATGAACACGCGACCAAACGTAAACCGATAAAGAAAGAACACGGGAAAACTTGAATACGCTGTATTGTAATCGCGTGGCATTGCTGCCTTTTGGAAACACAAAGAAAGAATTTATCGGTTTGCGTTTCGATCGTGAATTTTCCTGGATAATTTTAATTTGCTATTGTTGTTTATAGCGGCAGTCAAGCGAGCTGCCGAAGACTGGAAAATGATTAATGCATGTGGATACAGATGAATTATACACGTTTGTATGTTGGGGACAGGTGCAGCAGCCGCTGCGAAACAACGTAGGCACTTGGGTCAGATTCGCGAGCACCCTTATCAAAGGGCTGGCGCTTTGTCGTGAATCCGGAGAGCGCAATAATAATACTGTACGCGCCTCCGCGAAAAGGTTAGTTTCCTGAAATCGTTTCACTCTTTTTTTTTTTTTTTTAATCTTATTTCAACAATTTTTTCGTGATATCTATACATCTACATCTCTACACGTGTAAATACTATATATAATACTATTACAGAGGGATGTAGATATGTAGATATTACACTGTTGCGCATCATATTGTACCTTCTTTTTTTTTTCTAATATTTGTATATATATACAGCTTACACGCGTTATTTACAGGAGAAGTTTTGTTTCTACAGGATTTATAGATTTTCCTTGAATTTTGTTGCTTTTAACCGTTGAAATAGATAACGAAGAAGTTGTTGTTTGACTTGGTGCCATGCGAGATAAATTACTGTATCGGATATAATCACCCGTTTTGGAATTTTATGCGTTAATTTGTGCAGATTATATAGACTATCGACGATTTCTTGAATATTAAACAGTACATACATTCTGTAAATACAGAAATAAAAGAATCGAGCATAAACCATTTAAAGAGAGTTTCAAAATTCGAGGAAAATTATTAAAATTAATCACGAGAAACCTTTTTTTCTTTTATTATCCGATACTACCTCATATCGATATTTAAAATCTACACAATCTTTGTTTATCTTTTTATTTATCTGTATTATTTATATTACGAATTGTTGAGAATTAAAGTTTTTATATTACCTAATCAATATCTTATTCGTTCTTTTATCGATTTAAAATAAAATATTCTTCGGTTTTTCGTTCTATAATTAATAGATTGCAATGAGATATTGACGAGTTTGAATTTCTATGCTGTATAACGATGTCCGGTATGTTAGAAAGATACAGACTTTTCCGATTATCATATCAATATGAAAGCTGCAATCGATGAATAAAAGGTACATTTCGATAATTAACAAATTTTGTTTTGTCCCATAGAATTACAGATTTGCGGTTTGCTGAAATTGTCATTTTCATAAATTGTTTAAGAGTGTTTCAAAATTTTTGAAAAGTATCACATTTCGTATCAGTTATATGACGAGATACAGTGAAAAGTGCTGAACAGAGACTATGTTAGCGTTCGAGTAAGTATGTTGAGTCTCGTTGAAACAAATTGATATTAAAAATGAAATGAAAACGTTGAATTTAGAAAAGATGTATTAATAATTTCCTTCTTGTATAAAACTTTACAATTCCTTCGTTAATTTTTATTCG
>NW_017101431.1:432933-435052 GCF_001263275.1 Habropoda laboriosa
GTTCTGTGAAAGACTCGAATCATTCATTTTCCATATGAAATTAATTACAAGTTTATTATAAGTAACATAATATTCTTAATTAATATTTTTATTTACATAGAGTCTTCTTTGATGAGATTCCAGTTATAATGATGCTGCTCAATATTTGGGAAATATCGCAAAAATTGCACAAATTGACGAAATTATCAAATGTCTAGTTTTAATTGATATAACATAAGTTACTTGTTACACTGAAATTACATTTCTCGATTGTAGGAGTTTTCAAGTTTCAGGATAATCTTAACTCCCCGCAATTAGGTGTAACGTTTAAAATTGTCTTTGAAATAATGTTCTCGTTCCCTCCTCTCCTTTTTGCACCATCACGCAAGAAGGTAAAATGATGAAGGAAACTACAGTATGGTATGGGTGCGCACCTAACCATTTTTTTTTTTTTTACACGATCTTCTCGTATCCTTATGCAGAGTTAAACGAAAAGTTTTTAAATCGCAAGTATGTCAATAGTTAAGTAAAAGTACCATTATCACTGTTGAAGAATTCAAAATAATATATAGAGTACACACAAATTTCAAAAAAGAAAATAAACAAATAAACAAACAAGAGTAAACATGGAAGAAAAGGAGGAAAAAAAAAAAAGAAAGAAATGAATGCAATTCTTAAGACGAGCAAATATTGTTGAAATGCAGTAAATTCGAAAAAGCGACGTTACTACAATATGGTCTAATATTTGCACATATCTACCTCCAACGTATGTATGTAATTATTTTTTTTTCTCTAAACATATCACAAATATATGCTAGAAATTCAATATGATCAATTTTGCTCTTGGCAACTTGTGCCTGTGGAACACTTATTCATTCCATTTCGTCTGCCACTTTGTGCGTGTACAAAGCGTGTCGTGCACGTGTTTTACAAAAATAAATATTTATGCAAAGTACAGAAATAGTAGTTTTTCTTATTTCGAATGACAAGAAGACAGGGGTGGTACTACGATACGATGCGAAGGTTTAAACTACCAAGGAAATACGTTCACTGTTTCACTATTATTAATGTATTATAATTTCGACATTTCCGATGTTTTTGTTCCACTCGAATCCAGGGTATCATTTGCATCGCAAAAAGAAAAAAAAAAAAAGAGAAAAAATACGCAACTTTAGATAAGTACGTGTGCCTGAAATTTGCCTCGTATAAATTATATCATTAATAATATACACGTACTCGGAACAATTTTTCTCAACATCCCAGCAGAGTTGAACGTTTAACTAATTTTACATATCGTTAGTTCGAATTCCTTTTTCTTTTTTAACGTTTCGTACAATAGTCTTTTTTTTTTTTTTTGGTGAACTCTAATATGAAAACAAAATGTTATGTAATTTAATCCTAAAAAGTGCATCCTATCCTTTTTTATGTATCACCACTAACAATTACCACGCAATAATTTATAATTTCACCTATATTATAGATGCGATTTCATTTATTACACAAATCGTATAACTATGCATTGTCTTTATAAAACTAACCAAAAATGCTCCACATGGCCAAGTTGACACTAACTTGATGTTTCTATTTACATATATATTTATATAATGTGTACAATGTTTATCCGTGGTAATATAATGCCCGCAGAATAAGAAATCAGGGCGATCAGTTTTATTCGAAGAATTTCACTATTTCATCACTTGATGCCGAAAAGCTGAAAGAAAGTTTGTTCGAGTTTCTAGAAAGTATTACTGTTTCGGCGAATTCAGTAGAAAATATTCAAACAGTAATGTAAAATTCTTATCATTTACTCGTTATGTATATGTTGGATATATAATAGGAAACTTTGTTATAGAAAAGAAAAAAAAAAAATGGAGAAAAAAGAAGTAAAGGATTAATTTCACGAAATTTGAAATGAAAAGTGAAAAAGTTTTTGGAAATGTTTTATAACGTGTTCCATTGTCCAAATTTCATGCAAAATAAGAAATGTTGCCTTTGAAAGCAAAAGTAATTAAATGTCATTGATAATGATTTTCTGTGGGAAAGAAAAAAAGAAACAGAAATTTGTGAAACGTCGAATATGTCATAGGGGATCCCCCTTGTACCGTGTTTCGCAAGGCAATTATAATTAACGCTACGTATT
>NW_017101431.1:435080-437579 GCF_001263275.1 Habropoda laboriosa
ATGCAACGGAATGCTTTTCTTCGGAAATTGTATAATAGATCCACCTTATTATACGGCACGCGTGCAATTCATTGGCCTTTTGACACCTGCTTGCTAATAGGATTATTAATCATTCTAGATAATACAATTCACAGTAATAGTGTTGCTATGTATTTAATACCATACACACATACAATGTCATTTATTTAACGCTGCTATATGGTGGCAGGTGCACACCCAAGCTGCCTACAAAATGATACAATTTTTTGGGAAATAACGAACTTCTCGCATTTTAAATAACTAAAATCATCTTATCACCTTACTACTCTGAGTCTGCATTTTTTACACTTGTTTGATGTCTTTAAATAGTATCGTTAGAGAATTTTATACACAATTTTACATATTTGTCTTCTCGACTATCCTAAGCGCGGGGAGGGCACATGATTATGTGAAACTTACAGTCGATATACATTGTTTAACCCTCTAATGATCGACCAAAAAACCTTTCTTGCAAAAGAGAACGTTTTATTTTATTTTACTTTTTTTTTTTCTCTCTCTCTTCTAATTTTTATTCTTTTTAAAGATGTACTTTACAATAGTAAATTCGACATGTTCAGTAACTAGTTTTCGTTGAATCATGCATATTGTAATAACTAAACTTGTACAAAGTTGTAAAATCCCAGATCACACGCATATCAAATTCATTATAATTTCTCGGTAATTAGAGGGCTATTAACCGTAAACGATGAATGACAAGTAACGAAGTATGAGCTTCATTTCATCGATATGTAATAATCTGACAATCATCACGTATCACGTTTTATATGAAATAAATGCTTTATACACTAATATTGACCAAAAGAAAGTGCGAAGCAGTTGCTTGTTGATCGTTATTTACCTTGTTATAATTCATTTTTTGTGTCTTTTCTCTCTCTCTCTCTCTCTCTCTCTCTTTCTCTCTCTCTGATATATTAATTTCTATTTCATAACTATGTGTGAAAATGTAAAGATCAATTTATAAAAGACAAAAAAAAAAAAATAGAAGTCAATCTTTCGCTAGACAATATCGTAGAAATAATCAATTCTTCTTAATCACGTAATGAAAAATGAAGAAAAATTGTAAGGAAAAAGGCAGTGCTTCCCACTAACTACATTTCTTTCGACTATCGAACTGTTCAAAAACTTAATGTTAACATGAATCGATCATAATTAAATTACTAACAAACTGTTTTTCTTTTCTTTCTTTTTAACCTTGGTTGCCCATGGCCTATAGGCTTGGAGTGCTAACAATGGAATCCACTCGCCCCGTGCTAACACCTGGACTCTGGAACAACATCCGCGTTCGATCGGTTCACCAACCAGATGACCACCTTCGCCGTTCGCATCACCAGCCCTGTTGTTCGTCAAGTTTATCCATCCTGTATCCTCTTCGTGTTTTTTAAATTGTATAGTCTCGTTTAAGTTACTTCTACTCGTTCTGTTAGCGCTCACTTTTACTCGTGTTTTCATATACGTCAGAAAGGTAAATTAAAATGCCTCTGAATTACTTAGCAACGATAGAGGATATGGATTCTTTATCTTGAATCGGCAATTAAGCGTATAGGATAGTTATCCACAAACGACGTGTGGAAAAGAAACATCTTCTAATCGAATAGAGAGAGAGTTTACAGCAGGTAAAAACGGCGTTTCATGTCCTTTTTTTCAGCGCGAACGAACGACGACAGTTTCTCGAATATTTGGTATTTTCAAATTTCTTGCAGATTTTAAAAACAAAATTTATCTCTTTTGACTTTTAATCCGTGTGGTGGTGATATGAATGAATGATCCACTATATAGAATTATAACACAATGCAAATATAATTTATTATTAATTTTCTCTTTCTTCTTAAACGTAACTATCTATCTTTTCTGTTTAGCGACACAGTTTACTCGACACTTATTGTTTTTTTTTTTTTTCCTTTTTATAGTATATTCTATCCAACAATCATTGATTTCGTGTCAATTTTGTCGGAAATAGTGTTATTTCCGACATGACGAGGAAACACATTTCGTTTTTTTTTTCTTTTTCTCTTACGTTAAAATACTAACTTATTTATTGTTAAGATACCGAATTTCGGATTTTTCCATTGTCACATTTCTTCCATTTGAAAAGTTTCGCAAGGTGTGATATAATCAAGAAAATGATGGATTTTCAAGGTTTTCAGCAATATCATTTCAAATATTTGTACATAATCCTTATTATTCATTCGGTAATCGTGTACATGTATACGCATGATTTACAAACATCAATATACGTGCGTAGAGAATTTTTTAAGGCACGTAACACTTTGAATTATATTTGATCAGTTTACGAAATATCAGATAGAATAAGATGCGTAATAACATTCTCTATATTGTAGATATGGTCTCGATTAATTTTTTATTATTGTTTTCTTGTTCATTAATTGTTCATTTATTTACAGTTTCAATTGACTGTTCAGAAAAAGTTACTCTAGTAACTACGACAAAATCTCGAATTCA
>NW_017101431.1:437649-440773 GCF_001263275.1 Habropoda laboriosa
AGAAAAATTTCAAAAATTAAAATAAAAAATGTTATTATTTTAAACTTTAAACAAGTAACTTGAATAAATTACTTTTCGCGTACTATACGAATAAATATGTATAAACGTATGCGTGTTAAAAAAAAGGATCTAATTACATTTATATGTCGCTTTTGTTAGTTTGAAAATATTCTGAAAGCATTTCGTTCAACATTTTTATCATCAACATTAATAAAATATTGAAATTTTAATAATATGTCATTTGTATATAAAAGTGTTCGGTAAATTTTGTAATTAACATGATGATCTTAATTGATAATTTCATGATTTAGTCTAATAAAAGCAGTTATATGGTTGTATGCATAGCTAAATTTTCATGTGACTAATAGATGTTATTGTCTGCAATCTTTTGAAGTTATTCTTTGAATTAATGTATTATTAATGAAAATATCTCATTTTTTTGTTATATCACACCTCTTAAACGAACCTGTATATTAAAAGTCTATTTTAAGGTCGTACTACATATTAAATATCAATTTTTCTATTTAAAACAGGTATCACAGACTATAAAACCAACTTCTCTGTACAATGGTTATATCAGTTTTTTTAGTACTTACATCATTAGTAGAACAGTACAGTAAATAGGGAGAGTGTGTGAAAAGGGGCAAAAAAATTTAAATAATATTATATAGTTTATATAACATAACATATCTATGTGTAATAGGTGCAATATAAAATCAAAATTTACTTCCATTTTGATATCTTTTAAGTGAAATTGAAATTAATGCTAAGTCTAGTTTGACTCAGGAAAAAAAAACAGTTTGAAACACAAATATAAGTATATTTGTTTTTTAATGTTAAGTGAAACAAATATTTACACAAGTAAAGTTTTATATAATTAATGGAATATTAATTGATTGTAATACTAATACATATTCAATCATAATGTAACATGAAATTATGAAATTTTTAATGTAAAATTTAATCATAAGTACGACGTTTGTTGAACCTTTTGAATCAGTCTTTTTGGAATTTACATTTCTTATTAATTTAATCAAGAAGAACTAGGGCAATCAAAATATTGGAATATGCTAACTAGGTAATAAGAATATGCAATGTTTCTTTAAATATATTTGTTACGTGGCTAGGAAGAATCTCATCTCATACTTTAATAGTTTTTAATTTGAAAATTCTATTATATAATATTACGGTGCAATTTACTTGTAAAATAATAGACTTTAATCATTTATTAAATCCTTTCAATTTCGTATATTTACATAAATTTGCATAAATAGTTCTTTACTTGAAAAATATAGATTAAGAAGGTTCATTTATACAAAAAAATGAATCGTTTTTAAAAGCGATATTCTTGGAAATGGTGAGAACATCGATTAGAACAAAAGAACGAAGAAGTAGTTCACTACTTTTTCCGTTATCTGCAATATATTTACATTTACAATGTTATATAATGAAAGTTATCTATATAGATGAGAGTGTTTATATGTGAGATTGATATATTTACCAGTCAATATACCATTAGACATACAAAGAATATTCTGTTGATTCTTTAGATTTGCCATATGTATATGTAATAATAAGAACTTTCTATTATGTTCGTTGTGTATATTTAATGATCTGTGTAACATGCTTGTATTTTCAACAGGCACTTCTAACTTTTTTGACTATCTAAGGACAGGTAACTATTACTTTGTGTAAATAGATTGTATTTCATGATATAATAGTACTAACAGTGATCTGAAATCTACTTAAGTTTACAGCTTAAAGTAGTATATTCGTTATATTTTAATATAATATATAATTCAAAATAATATGCAAAAAACACAGACATTTTATAAAAATATATACAAATGGGGGAAGTTGAAAATCGAAGATACTTTTGCTGTGTATTTAGTGCAATAGTGATATATTTAGTACATATGATCTAAGTGACTTATAATATATTATAAATATACTGTAATTATATTCCACGAAAAGATATTCTTTGGTGTCTGATTATATAAAACATGTTTTAACAATGAATAAAATATATTAATTGTTTTTCTAATAAAAAATATTTGAAGACTTATTAAATATTAGTAATTATTGATCACTTAATAAGAATGTACACGTTATTAATTATAATTATAATTAATTCAACACTTTTTATATTTTCTTTTAATGAAAAAAGAACTAGAAACTAAGAAAGTGTATTATGAATGTCATAAATTAAGAAGAAGATACTAGCAGTGATCAATATGTAAATTAATCAATTTATAAAAATGAAGTTTATATATTTTCTTAAAAATTTACAAATTCAAGAACATACTGTTACTGTACAAATTGTAAACTACTCACAAATCATATTGGATCTAATACATTTGACATATATCTTACATTTGGTAAAATTATCTCCATTTTCTGACTTTCCCTTATACTGTTAAACAAATTACTATATATATGTACTGGTCATTTATATGTACGTACATGTTTCTTTAATCATACACAATTTTAGGTATGTACACATAATATAATGTAAATTACAAGTGTAAAATTACAAAACACGTAGAAATCAAACCAAAAAGTAATACCATAACGCATACTGTTTTGATATTTGAGAAATTTTAAAAACAATAAATATATAGTAATTATGAGTGTTTGATCGCAATGGTAAAATGAATAATGCATTGCTTCATTGTATTTAAAGAATTGTAAATGTAAAAAGAAAGCACGAAATATTTGTATTAATATGTTCATGTTGATAATACTAATACAAATTGGTTTGATTATCATATCATTTCTATTAGTATTATTAATACTTTGCGCGCATATAATGACATAAAAAACAATATTTGTTTACTTCTGTAGTAAATATAATCTTATAACAACATATAACGTATGTAACACAGTACATTAAGAAGAATGCTTTTCTTACATTTAAAAATGTAACATTGAGATTAAGAAGTAAACATCGTTTGTAATCATACTTGTTCAAATAACATGTGTATGTACCTCTGTATGCATATTCATATACATATATTGATTTATGTATTATGTATGTATATATGTGTGTATACAGTTTTGTTAACACGTATATTTGTATTTACATTTATGCAATGGTTACTTAGTTCTTGTCAAAATTTATTAA
>NW_017101431.1:440915-442602 GCF_001263275.1 Habropoda laboriosa
TAAAAAAAAATAGAATTTAAAAAAAAATTGTGTTCAAATGGTATATAAAAAAGGTATTAATTATTTCAAATATTACTATTAGTACTTCCTCTCAATGTGTATCAATATTTAGTAGTTAGTTAAATCTATAACTAAATTAAAATGGAATATTTAATTTAGTTATATGTGTATACAACACTCTATCATAATATTATACAATTTACTAAATTCTTATAAATGTTCATAATCCAATGTTGTGCATTCAACTAAACTGATATTGAATTTGTTATTCTATATTTTTTTATTGATAAATGCAACTCAGATATATTTTATTACAATTGTTATTTTTATTTGACTGTAACATAATTTATAAGCTGAAAAACATGAACATATTTCATTTTTGGTTGTTTCTTATGCTGAAGTAAAACATGTTCTGTTGTAAAATTTGAATGATAGTCAATATGCTAATAATCGTAATTTGAAATATTATTATTAATATTTGCAAAATCAATAACTTTGAAATATACCTTGTAATATCTGCTCTTGTTACACAAAATTAGTTTTAAACGTTAATGGATTAATAACGTATTGTACATCATATTTATAATGAAACAAATAACAATTATAATTTCATGATTTTGGTAAACGGTATAAACCTCCTGAAAATAACAACTGGTGTTCTCTAACTTTTCTATCTAGAAATTGTCTCAATTCAAGCAAGCCACATTCCATTGCTCCTGGACCTTGAGATGCAAACATTTTTAACATCTGATGAATTCTTTCTAGAGGCATTGAGTCTAAATTAGTTAACATGCCAACAATGTAAGACCAAAACACTTGTAGTTCTTCTTCTCTCTGATCACTTGCAGATGCCATTGCACTTTCAACTTCTTCTTCTTCAACAATGTCAGATAAGGATCTACTTTTCGTTGAACTTTCTTCTTGTAATACAAAAACGTCATTAGAAATTTCTTTCAAAAGACCCTGTGAAACCCAGAAGGTTATTTTTCTTCGCAATACAGTTGCAGGAGCGTGCATTACTTCTGCAAGTTCTTCTAAAGCCCATTCTTCTGCAAAATTGAAAATATGCTAGATATTTTACTCTTATCAAACCAAATAAAAAAAATTTATGAATTATAATCAATAATTTGTAAGATATAAACATTTCTTACTTTTATCTTGAAAGTGTATGATTATTGTAGCATGTATTGGAGTTACATTTATATCTAACTTTCTATCCTTTAATTCAATTTCTAAAGTAACATTTCCAAGATGAGGTTTCCAACAGAGTGTCCTATTTCCTTTCAGAGTTTCAAATGCCTTTACATATTTATTTAATTGATTTTGTACAATTTTAGGTAATTCTAATTTCCAATTTTCTTTGAATGGTGGCCAAAATTGTGCTGACAATATCAATGCAGATGTAGGAAAGTGCTCTTTCTCTAAAGTATAACTAGTATCAGATTGTATATGTCCATCTATCCTCTTGGAATCATATACATCTTTTAACATTACTTCACAATAGTGAAGTTGATTTTCTCCAAAACGTCTTTTCAATAATTCCAAATGGCGAATTTCTCGTTCAGTGTGATAATTTAATTGAGATAATAATCTATCTGCTAATAATGTCCGATATTCATTTACAAACAGATCCTGACTGCCATATACATTTACCAACATTGATATGATATCTGACATTCTGCGTTGT
>NW_017101431.1:442644-450575 GCF_001263275.1 Habropoda laboriosa
ATGTTAAATATGTGTTTAATTTAATATTATGCATTGTGTAACAAAAAATTAATCTGAACTTTGAGTAGAAATTACAAGTACCAGAACTGAAAAAGATTATAAATACATGTTCAGAAACTATGAATGTAGTAAAAAATATACTGTATATTTTTTGAGTTATAAAGAATGACTTTATATGTACTCAAATATCTTCAAAAAGATGTAATATGTAAATACATCTTGTTATGCATTGCTAAATTCATTAAAAGCTATCACAGTTGTCACAAATACTATTACAAGCTTCTATAATACAACAGCAAAATATTTTCTTGATTTTATTCAAAACAACTGTTTCAAGAAGTTGTTTTCCTTGCTTTGATACATAAAATACATATCTAAAGTTCTGACCAATATTTGTATACACCCTATATAATATAAATGTACCAGGATCAGCATCAACAGGATCAGGCATCCATTTATCCCAATCTTCATTTTCTTCATTGCCAGAACCATCATCTAATTGTAAAGATTCTCCTTTAAGTAACTCGTCTGCTAGATCATGACAATAATGTAATGCTAAAATACAAAATTAATGAAATGTATTTCAAGTATTGCATAATAATTACTTAATAGGTTCTGTTATTGTTTCAAGAAGAACACCTATGGGATCTAACTGTCTCAATGCTCTTATAGCTGCAATATAAGCTGTTATTATATCTGGTGTATTTACACCTGGATGCAATAGCCTTGTTTTTAAAGCTTCTTGTAGACTTTCTATTAAAACTTTTCGCAAATCAGTTCTTTCTAAACAAACGCGCAAATCATCTATTGCAGGTTGAGAATCTGGATATTCTAAATATAAAAGAAATTATATGTAACAAATATATCAATACAAACAACATAACAGCATATAAATTTTGTACCTAGCATATAAAGAAATACCTATTATTATATCAAAGAGTTGTTCAATTCTAAATCTTGTATATGTTTCATATAAAAAATGAGATAATTTTTGTTTAAATTTGCCTATAGCATTGCGAGTTTGATCACTCAAAGATACGACCTTTGAAAAACCACCAGAGTATATTCTTATTAACCAATTCATAACAACTGTTTCAAGCCACTGTAAAATTAAGTATAATGTTAATTACATGATTTATTTCATATTCAGTAAGTTGAATAAGCACAATTTGTATTATGGAATTAAAGTGTATACAACAAAATCTTACATTTTCCAGTGATGATAATTGAGACACATCAAATGTTTTATCACACGATCGATTCACATGATTTTTGATACGTATATGTATCAATGATGTAAGAACATTACCCACTAATCTCTCTAATAGTTCTAACTCAATTAACTTTCTATTTGTTTCATGAAACATAAATACTATCATTTGACACTGGCATTTTTCTACTTCTTGATAACAACCCATACATTGACCGGAATCATTTCCAGAAGTAGTTGCTGTGAAATAAACAATATTAATATCTATAATTGAAATTTTACAAACACTTACATTATATTGTTCTTTTAAATTTAAGTTTGAAAGCAAAGCATTATAACGAAAAAAAATCATGAACGTATAAAGTAAACAAATTTTATGACAGAACTATTAAAAACAATATATAAACACTATATTTTGCACCATTAATTACCATGAGTGGAATTATCTGCACTACAAAATACATTAAAAGCAATTTTATAAAATTGTTCAACTATATGTTCATAATGAAGTGGCAATTGACTTAGTAATGTAGATCGCACAATTAATTTAAATCGACTCAATACGTTTCCACTTGTTACAGTTTGAGTTATTTCATCCTGCATCAGGTATTCTAATCTTTTCAGTAATGGTAAAAATTCTGTGAGACTTATATATAATCCATCTACTGCACTTTTAAAATGTTCAAAACCTTGTTGTCCATCTATATCATTCACAAATTTTTTCCAAAATGTAGGTGCTACATTTTGTCGAATATATAACTCTATATGATAAATAACTACATCTTCGACAAAATGTGCTAAATCCAATGCCTTTATTTCTTTAATCACTTCAGTAAATTCTTCATCTGTACATTCATTTTGAATCTGAAAAGAATATTAATTTTCTTTAAATATATAACTAAAAGACACCTTATATTATTTACATCCATTATTACATCCTAAGTACTATGCACTAATTTATTAATTTATAAATTATAAACAAACCTTTTCATACAAAATGGGGAATGCATATTGTATTCGAGAGAAAACATCGCCTTTATTGTTCTCGGATTTAACCATATTATTTATAAATAAATCCTCTCCTTGTTACCCAAATTCTTCCAACCAATTTTAAAGTTATGATCACTTATTAAAAGTGACGATTTTACCTTCCGAATCAATAAAAATTCGGACACAAATTTTTTGTTATTATTAATGAAAAGAAAGTATATTACGTACACATTTCACAAATTTGTATATAAATATAACATTGTGTTATGTAAATCTCCTTTTTGACAGTACGAAAATATATACAACTAATCCACAGATGAGACACAGAATAGACCTACCACCTAATGCACTTTTTTGTTTACGTCTCGGGGGCTCTAGAACCCCTTACCATTTTTGTGTCGCATTCAACGTTATCGATTCTGCATAGAAAAAGATTACAACATTAGCAGTAGTTAGAATGAGCACTGAACATAACCACAGACGAGATATAGAATAGACACAAATGACGTACAGGAGAGATCTAGCATCTTATGGAACTTTTTGTCGGGACTTTAGGCACAAACGATGTACAGGATAGATCTTGCATCTTATAGGACTTCTTGTCCGGGGCATTGGGGCTGAGAAGACCCTTACCATTTTCGTGTTGCTATCAGCGTTACCGATTCAACATAGAATAAGATTACAACATTAGTAGTGGTTGGAATTGGAATTAAACGTAACTATGAAATTAGAAATAAGATATAGGACAAGATATCATATTCATATTCGTACACCACGTACAGAATTCTATACTTCTAAAATTATAATATATACATTAGGTTAAATTTAGGGATTTTTTCGATTATTACGCGTTCCTAAAGATATCTGGCTTTAGTCTATTTAATTTTGTAATGGAATATTATTTAAAGAATGAATGTTTTGCAAAAGGAAATGGGTATGTGTGAGGAAGAAATGAATAGACTGCAAAGTGCAGTAAAACAATACTGGTAAATTGTAACCTTTTGTAATATACATTTTGTACAATAATTTTACAATAAATAATTGGATTTTTAATAAATAATTTCATTTCTTTATTTTACCTAATGTTCAAGTTTTTTCCTCGATTTCTATGGTATTCTGGAAAGTCCTTCGGTAATTCATACGCAAAGGACATTAATTGTTCTAATTTTTAATAAAAGTTGTAAACAATTTCTGACTAATCTACTGCATGCAATTATTAATTCAATGCTAAATTAATATATTAAGCTGTTTCATTAAGTTAAAGCATACAACAATTTAATTTAAGACTTCTAATAATTATAAACTACCATCTAAATTCTTATTTAACAAGAGACACTAATTATTCTGTAATTAAAGTACTCGAAAATAAGCCAGATACTGTATTATACTATCTACATTATTAGTGATCTTAATGCAATTATAAACGAATTATAAGTATCAATTAAATATAATAGGGATGACGAGAAGATTGCATTAGCGAAGAGAGACAAGGAACTGAGTAACGGTAGACAAGGATTGCATTAGAGAAATGAGTTAGTAAGGGCGGGATTTTCTATACATAGAGACGCAAACACAGTGCGATCTATGGAAGAAAATTGTCAAACAGTGAACGTATCTTAGATAATTAATCAAGACCTTTGACTATTTCGGATATATTTATTTCGTCTTATGATGAAAGGACCCACCACATTTCAAATGTCATCTCGCGTTTGGCTGCGCGAACTAACGGCTCGTTAATAGGAACACAGAATATAAACAGAGGTATTAAACAAGGAACACACTAGTGTGCGAGAAGGATAGAGAGAGAATGCTTCCTATTGGTCCGCGGGCCGCTAAAATCGACCTATCAGGCACTAAGTAAAGTCAGCCAGGGAAAATTCATTAATAACTCAATAATTAGAATGATTTTGTGAACTTTTAGAATTGAAGAATGAAGTATGGACCTTTAGCAATTTTCTCATATAGATTTTAATGCATTAGACCCTTTCAATAATTAGTTATTAACAATTATAGTAGGTGATGTCGGAAACGATACTACATGCCGTCAAGTATCTTTGCGGTTTTTCAATAATTTCATAGCTTTCTACTAAATTCTCATTCAACTAACTGTACTCATCAGAAAGGCAACACTTTTGGCTATATTCTCATATAAGTTTTATTAACATATTACGTTTAATTTAGGAGTTATTAAACATTATTTGGGAGCGTCTCCTATTCATCGTACTCGTGTATAGTCAACTGTTATAAACAATTGCTAATATCTAATAAACCACATCACTTACGGTTACAAAAATTATTGAAGAATATAAACAAAAGTCCATTCTACATTCTCCATGCTTAAAAGTGCATAATTAATCACGCATTTCTATTGAAATAACGAGAATGTGTTACGATTGAATGCGACGGGTGTAATACTCTCCAAAAGAATGTTTAATAATTCTTAAACTAAATGGAATATGTTAACAAAAATTATACGAGAATGTAGCTAAAGGAGTTACCTTTCAAACGCATATAATTAGATTCATGGGAAGTTAGCAGAAAGCTATGAAATTATTGAAAAACCGTAAAAGTATACGGTATCGTTCCCGACATCACGCATTAAAATTTTTAATAACTAATTATTCAAGGGGCTTAGTGCATTAAAATCTATACGAGAATGTAGCTAAAGGAGCTACCTTTTAAATGTATATAGTTAGTTTCATAGGAATTTAGTAGAAAGCTATGAAATTATTGAAAAACCAAAAAGGTATACAGTATCGTTCCCGACATCACGTACTAAAATTTTTAATAACTAATTATTGAAAGGGCCTAGTGCATTAAAATCTATACGAGAATGTAGCTAAAGGAGATACCTTTTAAATGCATATAGTTAGATGCATGGGAATTTAATAAAAAGCTATGAAATTATTGAAAATCCGTAAAGGTATTACTCTTGTATTACACCCGTCGCATTCGATCGTAATACATTTTCGTTATTTCAATAGAAATTCGTTATTAATTTGTACTTTTAAGCATGGAGAATGTAGAATGGGCTTTTATCTATATTCTGCAATTAGTTTGGTAACCGTAAGTGGTGTGGTTAATTAAATATTAGCAATTGTTTATAAGATTCGACTAGACTCCAGTACGTTTAATAGATTCTCTCTCCTATAATGTTTAATAGCTCTTAAACTAGAACGAATATCTTAACCAAAATTATATGGGAATGTAGCTAAAGGAGATACCTTTTAAATGCATATAGTTAGATTCATGGGAATTTAATAGAAAGCTATGAAATTATTGAAAAACCGTAAAGTTACTTGACGGTATGCGGTATCGATCTGACATCACGTACTAAAATTATTAATAACTACTTATTGAAAGGGTCTAGTGCATTAAAAACTATATGTGAAAGTAGCTAAAGGTCCATGCTACATTCTTCAATCCTAAATGTTTACAAAATCACCCTAATTAAGGAGTTATTAAGGATTTTTCCCTGACCGACTTGATTTAGCGTTTGCGATGCGGCCATTACAGCTCGCGGACCAATAGGAAACGCTTTCTCTCTATCCTTGTCGCACACTAGTGCTTTCCTTGTCTAATACCTCTGTTTATATTCTGTGTTCCTATTAAAAAATCGTAGTTCAGATCCCCAAACGCGAGATGGCGCTAGTCTCGCCCGCACTTCTTTTCTATCCTTGTCTATCCCTATTCCTTTCTTTGTCTAACACGTGACATTGTTGCTATCCTTGTTTACCGCTATTCCTTTCCTTGTCTAACACGTCTCACTACTTCTGTCCTTGTCTAACCCTATTTCTTTCCTTGTCTAACTCATTTCTCTAATACTATCCTCGTCATCCCTATTATATTTAATTGATACTTATAATCAATTCTTGATTGCTTTAACGTTTCTAATAATATGGACGTTAAAATAAAGTTTCTGGTTTATTTTCAAGTCCTTTAACTATAGTCTAGTTAGTGTTTCTTGTTAAATAACAATTTAGATAGTATTTTAAAATATTGGAGGTGTTAACACAATTTGTTGCATGCCTTAGCTTTTAAAAAAGCAGTTTAATTTATTAATTTCGCATTGAATTAACTATTGCACATAGTGGATTAGTTAGAAATTGTTTATAACTTTTATTGCCAATTGAAAAATTAATGTTCTTTTGGTGTGAATTACAGATGGAACTGTCAGTCCACCACAGGAATCAAGGAAAGGATTTTAACGTAAAGAACAAAATTCATTGGAATTTTCTCTACTTTACGGTCCAGTAAGGAGTGTCTTAGCAACAATTATTGCAAATAATTGTTATCGAAGCTGGAAAACATTGCCACAGACTCCGTACTTGAAATCGAATGGTATTTCAACGGGAGGAACATTGGAAATTACGCAGTTTATCATTGGAACAGTTTCATTTTGGGAGATTTAACACAGACCAGAGGGATTACGCTGCTCAGTCTGCCGTCAGCCTTCAAAGGGGAAGGATCGAGACAATCGTCAGGAACGAAGTATAACAGGTTAGTTGATTATTAAAGTAGAAATTCGTTGAATTTTTCGCTTTTAACATTAGTTATTGTAAATTAGAGCATAATTGCACGTAGTAAGCAGTTTAAAATTTGTATTTAGAGTAAATTTTTTATTGTTTTGACGTTACTAGTAATGTAGGTAGTGAAATAAAGTTTCTACTTCATTTTTAAGTACTTTGATTATAGAATAAGTGGTGTTTCTTGTTAAATAACAATTTAGATGATTGTTAATGATTATTGTAAGTCTTAAATAATATTATCGTACGCTTCAACTTGATAAAACAGCCCAATATATCAACTTTCCTTTGAATTAACCATTGCATTCGATAAATTAGTCGGAAATTGTTTATAACTTTTATTAAAAATTATAAAAATTAATGTTCCTTGCGTATGAATTACAGATGGACCTTACAGGACACCCTAGAAATCAAGGAAAGGACTTGAACATCAGGAAAACTGAAGAAAAGCAATTGTTTGTTAATAAATCGATTATTTATTATAAAATTATTGTTTAAAATGTATATTACAAAAGGTTACAATATACCAGTATTGTTTTACAGCATTTTACAGTCTATTTATTGCTCCTTTACACTCCAAATCCATTTGTTTTTGCAAATAACCCATTGTTTAAACAATTTTCCGTTGCAAAAGTCCATAAATCAATGGCAGAAACCACCAGGAATGCGTTTCCATCGAAAAAATCGAAAAAATCCCGAAATTCTAGCGAAAACTACGAAAATTAGAGAAATATTTCGAAAATCGCGCGAATATACTCGTTCGGTGCTAAAGTCCTCGGGAATTCCTGGAATTTACGTCATTTCCCGGAAATGACGAAATTTCCGAGAATCGAGGCGATTCCAAGAATTGACCAATGGGCCTTCGAAACTTTCAGTTCTCGAGAATTCCTGGAATTTTCGTCATTTCCAAGAAATGACGAAATTTCCGAGAATCGAGGCGATTCCAAGAATTGACCAATGGGCCTTCGAAACTTTCAGTTCTCGAGAATTCCTGGAATTTTCGTCATTTCTCGGAAATGACGAAATTTCCGAGAATCGAGTCACTTCCAGGAAGTGACTTCCTTTCATATCATGTTCGCCTATTAGAAAGTCGATTTTCAGCCAAACGGTCTTCGAAAATTTCAGTTCACGAGATTTCCTGGAATTTACGTCATTTCTCGGAAATGACGAAATTTCCAAGAATCGAGGCGATTCCAGGAAGCGAC
>NW_017101431.1:451158-497214 GCF_001263275.1 Habropoda laboriosa
TAAATAGACTGTAAAATGCTGTAAAACAATACTGGTATATTGTAACCTTTTGTAATATACATTTTGTACAATAATTTAACAATAAATAATGGTTTTTTTCATGAACAATGGTTATTTTGCAATGAATATGAATTTGGTGTGTAAGGGAGAAGTAAATAGACTGTAAAATGCTGTAAAACAATACTGGTATATTGTAACCTTTTGTAATATACATTTTAAACAATAATTTTACAATAAATAATCGATTTATTAACAAATAATTGCATTTCTTCAGTTTTCTGATGTTCAATTCCTTTCCTTCCTAGTAAAACGATCGTCGTTATGTCTTGTGTTATTCTAGGATTTTGGCAAGTATTGATGAGTTTACACTTTTTATAAATATATACAATTGTGCAAATAGAATATATATACAGAGTCCTCCATTTAAATCGAGCCACTCGAATATCTTCGAAACTGTTGATAATACTGAAAAATGTCTCAGGGGGCATATTATCTGATGTGAGTAGGAGAGGATATATAAAGGTCAACATTGTTTTTTTTTATGGAATCACATATTTTTTAATACACCAATCGATGCAGCTCGTTATTCCTTATACAAAAGTACTAAACACTTACGGAAAAAAATCATTAGTAGCAATCATTGAGTAGCAATTTTTATCAAATAAAATGTAAAATTTTATATGCCGCCACAATTTTTTTTTTTCTTTAATAAAATGTTTACAGTACGAAAAACGAATGTTTGTTTTATTTTACTTTAATTTTAAGGTTAAAAATGCATTTTTAATACGCGTTGTACATACTACTTACACCTCATGCTGTTCCCCTTATTAGTGTACTTATGATCTTTGTTAATTTAAAATATTAATTATACTTTGTTTTATTTACTTAACCATTTTTTAAATTAAATTTCCGTGTCTTGTACTGATAACGTTGAAAGTGATATGCTTATTTAAAAGTATTATGTATTAAAATTGAAGAATTAAAATAATACAATGGTGTAATATGGAAGAAGTTCCAAAAGAAATTAAATTTATTAAAAATAAGCTACTATTTTCAATGCTTCCTAATTCTAAACATTGGTACATGTACTATGATATAGGTGTTACAAGTCATCTGGATAAAAATGAAACTGCTTCTGACTTTGTACTTATAGCAGATTGCAAACTCATCATAGATCCCCTAAAAAATAAACTCGATAATTATATTTATCATATACATTATATGTAAATTAATCTATAAAAAGCATGTATAGGTACCTGTAATGAACAGAAGGTAATGTTTCATAGAAGTACATAAGTTGCGCTTTATGGCCACTAATGGATGGAAGAAATTCTCCTGGATCATCTTGATTGTACCATTGTAATATATATATACCTGCTTCTTGCATTATATGGGAACCCTGCATTAAAATGAATTATTATTTCATGTACATGTAATAAGATTTGTTGTATATTTTTTATATTGCTTGAAAGTAAGAAATTTAATTTTTCAAGCAGCTCATAAAGAAAAAAAAGTGAACAGTTTGTTGAATACTATTGGTAACCTAATGTGCGTATTGTTGTAATAAACTATTAATATATTATTCTCAATATTGTTTTTATGATGTATAGGAGTAAATTTTTATACATATCTTACCTGAATACTTTCACCATCGTGGCATACAACACTGGGTTCAACTTTAATGAAATGTCCTTTGATTTCTTTTGTCTCTAATAATTCTGCATCCTTATCTGTAAGAGATTCTAAAAAATTCCAATTGATTATTTATTTATACACGGTATTTCATTTTAATTTATTTATGCAATTATATCCCGAACTATTCATTATTCGAAAAAATGTTTCAAAAACTAATATATTATAGGTCAACGAATTCGTCTCAGAATGGGGTGCACATCTGGCTAAACGAAAACATATAAAAGTTCCATTTAAAAAAATAAGAGTCATCTTGAACTTTCAGAGGTACTTGCACCTAGACAAAATTTAAACGAGCCCCCTCCCTTCCGAAACAGTACAAGTTCTATTTGTAACATTTTTTCGCATAATGAATAGTTCAGGAGATAATTGCGTGGATAAATTAAAATGAGACACCCTGTCTACCTATATACGCAAATATTTTTAAAAATAGGTTACATTATGAATGGGTTTTTGAATGTAGCAGGCCTGAAAGAGAAGAATGTATGTCTTTGAAAAGGAATAAGAAATTAAGACCTGGTGGGACTTCTGGAAACATGGGTGAAAGAGAGAGAATGGAAAAGAATAAGTAGGGTGTTGTCAAAAAGAAAATCTTGTTTAACGGTTTCCATAAACCAAAAATTTGACTAAGTAGTGAAGAGAATTTGGGGAAAAGCAGATAGGGGGGCAAAGAAGGAAAATATCCTGATAAGACGGGACTTTAATGTGAGAACAACGAAGAAAGGGAGGCTTAACATTGGAACAGATGTGATAGAAGATAACAGAAGAGCATCTAAAAATGAAGTAATTAATAAACAGGGGAGAAAGTTATTATAATTGAGATTGTACAAGAAGAGAGTTAAAGAAATAAATGAAACAAAGAGAAATGAATGGCCCAATGGTGTTTAATTTATTCTTAGTAGATTTGGAAGAGAAATTAGGTTAGGTTACGTTAGAAATAGAAGAAAAAATTTATCAATTGCCTCATGCAGATAATATCAGGGGTTACTGTGAAAAGATGTTTGGACTACATAATAAGAGGAAAGAAAAGGAATTTTTGAGAAAAGTTATACGCCAGAAGAAGTAGAAAGAAGGTTAAGGGAGGATTGTGTTTCTAAAGTAGAACTGAAAGAAGGAGATAGAGAAGTGCAAAAACAGAAGAAATAGAGTAGGCTGATTACAGAAATATTTGAGGAAAAAGTGAAAGGACTGTGAAACGTGACATCCTGCATGTATACAGTATGTATATGATGTACAGAAGTTGCTGTGAAATCTGGTGAGGTTAGGAATAAATAAATTATTACTATTATTACTACTTAACAACATTTGAAAAATGGTAATGATACATGCTTTAATATCAGTTTCAAAACTTGCGGTTAGTGCACAATTAGTTTAACTTTTTTAATTAAATATTAGTTTTTATGGTACTTGTATATACATACCTGAAGAGAGATTCTTAATGTCATCATCAGCTTGATATAGTACGGTAAATATTATATTATGCCGCATTACATCAAAATCCCATGTTAAAACTGCTCCTGGGTCGTTACAGCGTATTATTACGCGATGTATTTGTGCACGGCTTAAAGTAATGGAATGGTACAGGTTATGTTCTTGTTCAGTAGATGTAGTTTCCAATTCCATTTTGTACAGATGTTTCGGTACAATTCCTCCTTCAGTGATGTAAGCCTAATATTAATAAAGGACGTATGTTAAATGACCAATTTAATAATAATACAATAAGATAAGTAATGCATTTTAACAGTACTGTGAATTGTAGCTAATACATTACAAAAATGTGTACATAAAATTTTCAGATTTGCTACACGCACATATAATTGTTGAAAGCACATTTCCACGTTTTATGTAAAAAAAAATGTTAATGATTTTAACTTTATACTGCCAAATAGATTTGACTGGTCAATATGCATAGATGTAAATACATATGTATATTTGATTCGCAGAGTAACATGAAAATAGTAACAGTGACAGTGATAGTAATAAAAATGTGTACAGCTCGGACGACTTTTATTAATGTAAACATAAGAATGTCGCTTGAGTTGAATATAGTTTAAGTACTTCTAAAATACCTTTACGATTCCGTTCAAAAAATTGTAAATATATAAAAATTAAGGCATTTATGCTAATCTGAAATGTTGCATTTTACAAATCAAACATATTATTATAATATTATGATATTGTGTTTACATGCATCGTTGTTTAATGTAATCAAAAACATAATTTAAACTACTCTGCTTTCAAAATCAGACTATTTTCAATGAATCATTTTATTTCATTAATATTAGATATTAGATTATAGACAGACTTAATAATAAGTGTACATATATTCATTTGATGAACAATTTAATTTGGTAATAAGTAAATAATACACAGGGTGTTCCATTCTAATCACTTATAACGCATAACAAATTAATAAATTATCAAATCTGTTTACCAAGAGAATGAATTAGACTAACGCATAAAACAGAATAGTCAACAAAGTTAAAAGATATCAAGAAGTTTAGCAGAATCAGTTATACTACATTGCTCAGTTTATCATTAAGAATTATTGGAGTACAAAAATGTCTATAACTGAGGAATAAGGTAAAATAGGGCACATGTTTATATGAACTTTTTTCATTGTTTTGTATCCACCATTGAAGTAAGTCCCACATGTTAAGAAACACCCCGTAGAGTAAGTTTCATCTGAAATTTTTTGCCAAAGAGCTAATAGTTTGAGAGAATAGGGTAACTGTACCTAATATGGCACAGCATCTAATATGGAATACCCCAATATCTCGGCAAATATTTGTTTATTTGTTTTTTTTTTATTTATATAACATTCATTTTTCATAGCAAAAATAAAGTTTTTTTTTAGATTTCTTTACAAATTTCCATGGCTTCAAGACACAAACTTTTGCATAGTTAACTATTAATATACGAATATATATTAATTTTGTCGTGTTTCAACGTTAGTTTCGTTAAGAAAAAACATGTCTCTATATTTGGCAAGCTTTTAAAATCGGGTGTTCCATATTAGATGCAGTTACTCTACATGCAGGTGATGAAACTTAATAAGTACGTGGTACGTCGCGACTGTCATTTTAATACGAAAAAGCTATCGATCAGAGGATGCAGGCTAACGTTCACGAATAATATTTTAAATAATACCTAGATTTCTTCTTTCTTATTTGCCTGGATACATTTAAAAATTTTAAACGAAAGATACGTAGATAAGTCAATAGTTGCTTATTTTTTGACTGCTATGTGCAATAGAAAGATAAATATAATTACTAACACTGTAAAACACACATACTTATGATAATAATGTGGTTGTCTACTTTTCCCTAAAAATTGATACTGAAATTCAATTTAATATTTGAGATAAATAATATATTTGTTTCGCTATTTTTAATTATGGCAGTACCTCCTACTCTTCACCATCAGAGGGACGGATCATTGACCTTTCTTACTAGTCCTCGTCAAGGCTCCTATAATTATATAGGTTGTCCCGTGGCATCGGAAAACCGCTTCGGCAGTGGATTCTGCACATGAAAACAATAAAAAAAAGTTCATATGAACATATGCCCTATTTGACCGTGTTTTCGAGTTATAGCGAGTTTCTTCTTTAACACACTGTATCTGCATACCTTCACAAAAGGTGTTCAAAATGGCCTTCCTGGCATCTTCTAGCTTTTGGCATCGTCTTGCTTTTAACACTATTATACTGAGAAAGCCCGTATATTAGATGTACATCTGCCATTTCTTGATTAGAGCAACTTTCCATTTTCACACTTTCATAATCTGACGCTCTAATGACTTATACGTGAGATACTAACAGGAAGTGTTTACAGAACTAAAATACAAGGTTCAGCGTCAGATATTGAGTTCTGTTTGTGAATTAGTTCAACTACTCCTGTCGTTTGGGAAAATTATTCCAACATAAAACTCGCTACAACTCGAAAACAAGGTTAAATAGGACATATACTTATATGAACTTTTTTTATTTTCACGTGCAGAATTCATCACCGGAGCGGTTCCCTGATGCTATGAGACACCCCGTATATACAACTTCTAACCTGACTCTAACTGTCCTCCACATCTAAAGCATGAGTCTTCTAGGTAGCCTTTTCTGACGAATTTCCTAGGAGATCCAGGATGAAACGCAACTTTCTTTCCCTTTCCTTTTCCGCCTATCCTCTCTGTATTTATTTCCTCCTTCCGTAACCAACCGTCATAGAATTAAAATTAATTTATTAATGAGCATAACAGAAATGTAGAGGTACTACATTTTTTAATGTAATATTACGTTAAAGCATAAATACAACGCGCAAAATTATCTAGCATAATTAAGTTAAACACATAGCTAAATTGAATTTTGTCACAATATATAAAACTGGTTTGATATGATCAATAAAGTATAATTATACCTTTACAATTTTAATGCACGTGTAGCAAATCGGACAATGCAGTCTTGGAATGAATATGCTTGAGTTTCTGGTGAAACATAAGATGGCCAATGATGTAATTATGGTAATATTTTGAACATTACGGCGTAACGAATGTTTATAAACAAAAACGGAAATAACAATTTGACTTACAATAAAAAAAAACTAATTATTTAAATTACCCGAATTTCTAATTACCTATAAAAATATTAAGATTCTGCTATCGGAAAGACAGAAATATTTACATCCGAAATGAGAAATAATTCTTCAGTTATATTAAATAATATGGATTATTAAGCAGCGGATTTACTGTACATACTGATCTATCAAATTTCTTAGTATGTTTATTCCATGTCTAATAAGATACTCTTAAATAATACCTACTGCTATAAATTTTGAGAAAGCATTCAAATTTAAGTGATTATATTACTATATCAATATAATCTGAGCACAATATTATCACCAATATATTACCAAAAGTTTCAAAAATATACTTAAAATGGCGAAATAACATAGACAGTATAAAACTTATGCAAGGTGTCCCAGTCTTTTCCTATCAAACTTTGTCAGTATGTTCTATGTGGGCATACAAAAACAAAAAGTTATGTAAACATAGGTCGTTTGAAACTTTATTAAAAAGTTATAATAATAATACGAAATGCAAAGAGAACGGTAACGGGTGTGCGGTTATTATGATACAAAATAGGAATAGGTCAGCAATATGTAAGTACATCTAGTTTATACAAATTTGTCACCATTCCCCTCATATTTCATATTTTTGTCCTAACTCTTTAATAAAACTTCAAACGACATATGTTTATATGACATTTTCTTCTTATTTATACCCATAGAACATAGTGACAAAGTTTGATAGGAAACAACTAGGTATACCTTATATAAATTAACTGACAACGTTACAGGAATACGATTGCACTAAAAACGCCATGAAACGTATCTAAATTCATATTCTCATTTTAACGATTTTAAATGATCATTAGTAATATACGTGGCATTTCATAGTAATAAAAATTTTCTCGTACTACCATAGCTAAATAGAATTAGGTGGGCCTGTTTTACGTGGCCCACCCTATATATGTATAGACTACTTCAATTCATTCAGTTTACATTTATAAAACCGTACAAATCACGAGAAAGACTCTTCGTGACATGTAATTCTTTACTTCTTATAATAAAAATGAAAAGTGCTCGCTACAGGACGCCATTCTTTTTTTTTTGTTCTTATTGGTTATACGTATGATTTGCATCAAAATTATCCTAACAAAGGGAACAAAATAAGTAAAGGTGAATAATAGTATTATGAGTATGTCTGCGTTTGTAAACATTCAATCTACTTTCATTCATTTTTCTTGCTTTCAGCTTCTTTTCGTAACTACTACTTAGAAGAAATACGGATACTGTACGTCAATATTCGTTAAATTGTTAGATAGTCAAATTCACGCATATTTTCAATCCTATTTTCCAGGAAGTGAAGTCTCGAATGAAGTTTTATTTTACATTTCCAATTTGTTTTCATACATAGAATCACACCTTTCTGATTATATGGGACACCCTGTATAAAGTTACTTCGAAAAATTATAAAGGATATTTCTGAAGTTTCTAAACTTACAATAGAATATATTACAATAAATTGTTTGCATTAAATAGTCATTGAAATATTGCAATTTGTTTCGTTTAGAATTAAAGAAGTATTGTCAAACGAGACAAAATAATTTTCTAATTCGGCATATTTTTTGCTAATTTATCCAAATGATTTTGAATAACTTTACTTTAGTAAGTAATTAATTTCAAAATCTTTGTAACCAATCGGTAACCAATTAATTTGAATATTTGGTTTATCTATCGACTTTCAATCTATAATTTATTTTGATTTAATATGATTCATTGTCTTTTGCGATTCGTTATACCTGTTATGATTCATAATGCCTTCAAATGAAAAATTAATTTGTTAGTACTATACGTTCTTCGATAAATATTGTATAAGTTCTATTAAATGTTGATGATTCAATTTTGGGCTATTATAAGTAGTATCGATGCCTTTTCTAAAGACGTACTTTTATGGTAATTCTTAAGAGACATCAATGCAGGGTTTAAGAATTATGTGAAACTTTAACAAATATTGATAAATTTTTATATTTTTCCGTGATATTTGATTACTGTTCTTATGAAAATATTCAAGCATTAATTTATTTATCAAATAATGTTAAACATACGTATGCACATATAAGAACATATAATTTTATTTACGTATTTCTACTAAATTTTTATCCCAATAAAAAATTATCCGGTATTCTCAAATAACTTCGTCATATTCCTATATTTTATTCGAAAATTATTCCACGAAAAATTTATTCAAATCGCAACCTTAGCCCATTCATTTTGTACTTAAGTAGAATAAGATATAAAGTATTTATGTATACAGACATAAATTCCTTCAAGTTCATTTGCAATATAATTTAACAAGAAAATACATTTATACCTTATAACACGTTAGTAAAAAATATTATTTAAAATACTGCAGATTCAATTATCAACATTTAACGCACAACATTATTAAATATTTGTAAATTTCTTTTAAACAATGGAATTAATTTTTTATTTCACATACTATCGTTAATATTAATAACTCCTATTTTCCTTGTTTGAAACGTGGATAGTAATGTGTTTCACTTTTAATTTTTACATTTGATGTTAGTAATGTATTATTGGTAAGATTGCAAGTAACGATATACATTCTTTGCTGTTCTCAAAAATCACTTTTCCCATTTTAGTTGTGTTTTATAGTATCATAATTATTAATAGCAATAATTTCGTTAAATTTATTATAAAGACAAAATCCTGTAGCAACATTATTACGTCACGCGCGAATGTCTTAAAAAATAAGAAAAATGTATCGTTTCAATATTATCCCAATATTGTGTATTATTTCTGTATCAAATATTGCATTTTGTCAATAATATTTTAATTATTTCATTATCCTAATATATTTTAGGTTATACTGTGGATATTAGAACGTACGGACGATACTATTTCAGTATGCAGAACATATGTATAAGTAGACGAAGGTTGAATTGAAAACTCTGGGGTACCGTGTTGAACATTTTGCGTTTCGATTACAGTGAGAATTTATCGATAAAATTTGTTTACACGAAGTAGAAAACGTGCCGTACACGTATTTCTTTTTCTTGAACTTAAATAATTATTAAATTAATAAACATAAAATTACACAGGTGAAAAACGTTTTGTAATAACGAAATAATAAGGAAACATAAAAAAAGAAAATACCAAATATGACTACAGCCTTTAACATATAAAACAAAGATATAAAAGTCCTTACGTTATTAGTAGTTGCGTCGAAAATATAAAATCTTCGAGGTACCATACCATAAATCTCGCACACATTGTCCTATTAGTTAAAATACATTATTTCTGAGCATAAAATATAACAACGAAAAATATTACAGACACTGAAAAACATTACTTCTTATACTGTTCATTTTCATTTATAAACAAAATTATACAATACGTAAAGTATTCTGTGCCTTCAATTATTAGTACATATGTAACAAACGTTGAATTTCTATAGCATAAATAATCATTTACCAAAAGAATATTTTCTGCTACCACTGTAATTGCATTTTATATAACATAAATTATTCTTACCTCGGACGATCCTCCAAGGAAATCTGGGATAAATTCAGGATCGATGCATTCGCTCAAACTGCCCGGACCTTGTTCTTGATAGTTGGTACCACAGTAAAATATAAATTTCTTTCTCGTATTTTCATCTGTGTGATAAATTAAGAAAAAAAGAATTAGTTAATTTTGCCATAAAATCAGTAAATAGAATTATTTGTCGTTACAATGTGGATAATAAGTGATATTGTGTAACATTTAGAACAATTTATAGAGCTGAAAAGTGTGCTAGCGGGACAGCACAGAGGCAAAAGGGGTATGTTAGGGTATAGTTGGTGGAAATGATATAGTGAGGTCGTAAACGAAAGCATAACACGTTGAATGCCGCACCAATTCCATATGATTTAACACATCGCAATATGTATACAGTTAGAAATAAAACTATTTAACTATACTCTGTGATACATTAGTTTCTTTGCATCATTGTAATAACAATGACGATATTGAAAATTTCACAAATATTCCCACATATTTACATTAATGCTTCTACTAATTTTAGTACCGCCGATCACCGATGTCCTCCACGGCGCCACTGGTAAGTTGAGTGTAGGTCACCGGGAATCCCCACGGCATTCAACGTGGTAAGTAGCGACACCGATTGATGCAGTTACACCCAGGATTATGTGTTATTCGTGAATTGATATTTAAAATTTCTGCTTAGAAACTTTCATTTAAACTATACAGTATTAAACCTCCGTCGCCTCTTGCTCAATAATAATTCCCGTATTGGTAAAAATGTACCTGCATCTATCAACGATTAAGGTGCAGACAAATTTTTTAAATATACTGCAATTGACATCGAACGGCCCTAAACAAGGCTCGAGCTCTTTATCTCTCTCGAATTGCTGTTTTGGTGTTTGGATTACGTATACTTTGACACCTGACTGATTTTTCGGCCTCACTATTTCGACTCCTCCGACTATACCGATGATGCGGAATTCCCCGTGTTACATATTTTTATTGGATCACTTTGAGAACTTTGCAATTATATTTTCTAAATCTATCATTAAATTACTATCGAATAGTCTATAGTTAAAGACTTTTTTTCATATTATGTAAAAAATGACGATAGTTGTCAATGAGACAAGTTAATGTTAAAAAGTGACTGGTTTAATTAACCCTGGAATACGTTCGAAATTAATTATCATTTAAAGATCGAAAACAAGTTCAAATGTGCAACGGAAATAAACTTTAATTACAAAAACATCGCTTATAGCAATTTCCAATAGCTTTAAGATCTTATAACGTCAGCCTTCGCTCCAAATTACACAGAGAAAATATAATATTATAAGTTTATTTAAATAAAACTGTATGTTACTCTTATTAACTACTCTGATATGACATTTTTCATTATGTACAAGTGAACGAAGAAATATGAAATAAATTGCATGCAATTTCTGAAGTGTTTTCTTATGACAACAACAAATATTTTAGGAATTAGTAATTATTCATCGTACTGCAAACATTAATATGTAATGACTATGATTTAAAAAAATAATATTATCTCCTTACTTATAAATGTGCTAATAAGTGTCCACAAAATGGGAAAACATCTGGGTGCTCGCATAATTAAAACCCTGCCCATGGTTTCTGGGTAATTTATTTCAACCGACAAGTTTTTTTTTTTTATAAATAACAGCAAAGGGGATTTCATTTTAATTTTGTGATTTAAATTAAAGTTTACGCGATTAGAAATTATTCAATATATGATTTACATTAAAAAGTAAAAAGTGGAGAGTAATTGGTACTACTGAAAATACCGCAATATTTTTCATATCAAAATAAATAAAAGACGGGAAATAAAATGTTTTCTATATGAGGCTTCATAGAAAAAAAAATCAACTTTGAAACTTTGCCAAATATGTGTACAAACTATACTATCATGTTGTTCTATGACTATACTAATATGTCATGTTTCTTGAATAGTTTCGAAATACGTATATCTACTCATACTTTGAAAAAATCTAGTAAATTATATTGAGTAGGTTTTATACCTTTATACCAGGTCTCCATAAATGGCGCATATTTAGGCCTTCGAGATCTATGAGTAGACACCATTGTGAAACTGGATGGCCAGAAACTGAAGTAGCTTCTTCCATTAAAAGAAGTCCCTCTTCACAAATATGTAGTACCTGTAATTGTAATAAAAATTACGAATACTGTAGAAATCGTAAAATATTTAAACATCGGTTACATTATTTCATAATAAAAATGAATTTTACTAGTAACAACAAGTCGTCTTCTCCGATGGATTTTAATAATCCTTTCACATCCATTTGCCCCATTCTCAGAATGTATAAAGGCCGACCATCTATAAATGAATAAATTAATTCCTATTTAAATCTATATTCCTAATTAACTTTAGTTAGTAATAAACTAATTACAGTCAACAATAAATCGAAGCAATAATTAAAAAATTAGGCTGGAAATCGTGAGAACAAAATCAGTATGATTTGATGTGAAATGTAGTAGTTGCAGGATTAGTGTCCACGATTTGGGTCTACCTATGAACATCTTAGCGAGGACATAACTTAAGGGTCACTGAAACCAATTAGCCCGAGACTATTTTGCTTTCGTATGATTTATGGCAGAAACTTAACCTGCGTGTGGCCAGAAAGATAAGGATAGCTGCAACAGAGATCAATTCTGTTGGCCTGCCAAGGCTATTTCTTCTCTTAGATCATTGCTGCTCAGCAGGCTTTCAGGTGGGTAAGGGCGCCCGCTGATGCCCGCGGGCTAAGAATGTCACACTTGTACATTAAAGCGGAGTAGGGGAAAGATGCTTGTGTTACATATCTTCGAAACATAATTCTGCTTCTAAAGATGGTTACATAAACTTACATTACACGCACCGTTGCCCGAGAAGGCGTGGCTTGTTGCCCGCCAATTTGTTTGTGCCCGGGATAGCTTAATGCGCTGCCCGTGCGGGCAATGACTGAACGGCACTGTCTTAGACATTACCCCTCATTATGCTCTTCACTCGCACCGCCTAAATCTCACGTTACGCAATTTTAAATGATCTGATTCGTCGATATTATCGCGTCGACCAATAATGACAATACATGTATCCTATTTCTATCATTGTGTTAAAAAAAGGTGGGCTTAAGGCGATTTGACCGAATCAGACCCGTATTCCTGTACAGTAGCTATCCATTACTTCAAATTCAAATTACTTTAAATTATATACTTTAAATTCACGATGATTTTAACTTGTATAATAAATGCGACGTAATTGTAATGTTTAAAAAAAGATTACAACTGTTTTTAAGTCCATATTTGTACCCATAATAGGTATTTAACAAACAACCCAAACAAGGTCGTGTTTGACTCATTTTTATCAGGAGAATTTAAAGAATACTCTTACGAGGAGCGACTATGTTCAGTCACTTTGGGTCAGCAAAAATAAATGGTGGGAATAATTCGTGGACACTAATACAGAGTACAGAAGTAGACGTTGATCCTGATACTACTGTAGTTGGTATCAAAAGAGACAATTATGCAAGTAAAAACAAACTTGGAAATACATGCAACACACATGTTAGTTAAAAAATACACATCCAAATACAACGTATTTGAAAAAGTGCACACTCAATTTCATTATGAACTTTGGTCATGCATATTTTGAAAATTTGATTCACAAGAATGTATTGTTCAAACTAAAAATATTATTATTAATTGTACAATGTTTATTTAAAACATTAAAATTATTTTACTAACTTTGATTTCCATTAATCCTTATTTTCGTGAATATCGAGTTTTGTATATAAATGTAGCATTACAATAATTGAAATAACTCTCGCCTCAAATATGGACCTGTTAGATAGCCTTACTAATGAGTCGATTAATATGTTGTAAATAAAATATGTGCTTCTCTAGAACATTTTTATTTCTTTTAATGCCATTTATTTATTAATAATTCAGGAATCTTATTATTTGGGTATTAAAATTATGTAAAGCATAATGTAAGAATAATAATAATAATGTTAAACTACGCTTTATGTTAGTGGTGGCTCTGAGTTCTTCATTCTACGGTTAGTTATGAATAATAAACTTTATATTGTAGTCTTCGAAATCGATATAATCGTACATGAATTATTTTTATTGAATTCCTCTTAGAATTATAAAAATTGTCAACCGTTAAAACTAATAATAAGTACTGAAATACCTGTGTCAAAGTGATGCCAGCCACCAGGAAAATAATCTTTTACTACTTGCGGTACTTCGTACTCTTCGAGTAGTTTATCAATTTGATGCTTTTTTCTCCAATGTAACGCCTGCGTAAGCATTTCTTTTGCTTTTTCAACTGAAAATTCTGTAGCTCTGAGAAATCTTAAAAGAGTTGCGTCTCCAGGTATTGAACTTCCTCGTAACTCTTTTATACTTTGCCGCAATTGAATTAGCTTACTTTCTTGTATCATATCAAGTTTTCCTAAATATCTCTCTATGTAATCCGATGAAAGTTGCATTTCTAGAATATGAAACATTAGTCATAGAAACTGGTAGATTTTAACATTTACATGGCAAGTAATTGTTTCAGCAAATGGCTTCGCTTTAATGTAATGAAATATTCTTTTTTTTTTTTTTCCAAATTTTGTTTGTTTTCTGAATAAATTGTGTCTTATACAAGGTGAACCACGCAATTAGAACAGGTTAAACCTGATTGTTTTTATCGTTTTACAGATTTCTTAAAACCGTACGTATAACGATGAACCGAAAAAGTGCGATTACACTTTTTTCTGTAAAATTAATTTTTTTTCTTTTTTTTTTCGTATACATTAATTCCGCATATATATACGTATTCTGCGCGTGGAAGTGTATTACGTGACTGACAGACAAAAAATTTACAAAATATTTGTAATTCTTTATCGAGGCACGTACTTTGTTCAAACAATTCATGAATTGTTGCTTTTTACCAATGAGTATTAACTATGCACCCGGAATCGTTTTCCGAGTCATGTTCCTAAAAAACATTTGAACAGAAGGAATATTAAATACGACAATATTAAATATGAGATTGAATTGTTTTTCAAAAAGTGATACTGCTGCTGCACTTTTACTTTCGATATTATTTAATTATTTCTTCTCTAGTACTTTTCGTTTATCTTCAACTAACATCACTGTCTATCCTAATTTCATGACTCACCCTGCACGTTAGGTGAACATACAAATTCTTGTTGCGCTACGTTCACATTCTTCGTATGTTTTCGCAATGAATAGCAATAAGGTACACATCTTAAATAGAAAGCACGAGGAAGCGACTGAGAAACAACCAATCGTGAAAAATCATTATCAACATCTCATGCTACATTGGTTTAAGAATGTATTCGAATGCATGTGTGTGTGGAATTTTGAACAAGTGCAATGCTTTGGAAGAAAATAACGTAATAATTCGAGCACGCGTCATTTGTAGGTAATGAAAATGTTGAAACATTCTAAAAGTTTAGTAGTGTTTAAAATAATCTGGAAATTTTAACATTATTCACTTTTACATACTGTACGCGAACATTTTTTTTTAAACATGTTTCCACTTTTCTGTTATTTCAGTAGCATTATCTATCGACACTTTGGAATTTCCCCTTTTTCATATTTTGCATTGCAGTGTGCACTTTTAAACTGACTTTGAACAATGCCTTAGTATCGTTTAAATTAAATATGTTGCACAAATTGCTGCACAAATAGAGATTACAAACAAAGCTGCCACAGCTGTGAAAAGTAGAAGGCACAATATGGCGGTTCAGAGGAAGTAGCTGGAAGTTCAAGGGGGTACTCCACACTGAGGCGCTAAAAGTAAATAAAGTTTGGAAATTTTTTTCATAGATAATTACTAAATGAAAAATTTCAATTTTCCAGAGGATATAAATGTAACTTTCAGCTTCATTCTCCAATTTTTAAAAAGTAAAAATATTGCAAAATGGAGAAGTTACTGCGAAACTTCTTCTGCCTGAACATCAATTCCTGGCCGCCATCGCCGGCAAGGATTGGAACGTCTGAAGTAAAAATTATCTACAATCTAGCGTACGATTTTTCAAAATTTGTAATTATTATAAAAATGTTGGCAGTTTGAAGAAAAACTTCTTTCTACCAAAAAAAGAATCAAATTTAAACGTTTCTAAAAAATTAAATAATTGTCATATTGAAAAAATCGTACGCTACTTTGTAGGTAATACATTTTTATTTATAAATCAAGAAGAATTTTTTACTTCAGATATTCCAATCCTTGCCGGTGATAGCGGCCGGCAATCGATGTCCTAGCAGAAGAGGTTTCGCAATAACTCCTCCATTTTGTAATATTTATACGTTTTAAAAATTCGAGAAAGAAGCTAAAAGTTACATTTATATCCTCCGAAAAAAAACGAATCTTTTTATTTCGTAGTTACCTATAAAAAAAATTCCCAAACTTTTACCTATTTTTAGAAGCTTCAGAGTGGTGTACCCTAACCATCTTATGGTACATTAGCACAACTTCATAAGACAGCTTTGCTCGTTACTCCGTCCAATACAGCGGACAACGAAATACAACAAAGCGTTAACAATTTATCGTGGCGATTACGATTTATAAGAATGTTGAAAGCATTCTCGATTCTAAGACAATAAAAGATCTGCCTTTACTCCTTCATGCAGAAGCTAGAACATGATGGCAAGGAGTCAAAGCGAATGCTAACTGAGTGACATAGAAAAATGCACTGGAATTGCCACAGATTGCGTTCGTATCTAAAATACCATAACATGCAATCTATGCTGATATGGTTGCAACAAAGTAAAAATGAAGAACTTCAAAGGATAATTGTGTTACTCAAAACCTTGCGCTCCTCATTTCTGAAAGAGGACATGATTTATTTGTTGCTAAAATTTAATACTTGAAAGAACAGAACGAAGAAAAAGAGAAAATTCAAGCGATATGGTTCAAATTCGCGATCTTCACAGTGTGTTGGACAACTGTGCGTTTTTATTAAATTCGCCATTGTGGTCCTCCTGGATGTCCACGTTTCTTATTCCTAGAGTCTAGAAGTATCTCCGGAATATAATTTTACTAATAGAACGGGGGCATTTAAATACGACCACACAAGGGCGATGACGACGACGAAACCAAGTTGTGTTGTGAAATAACCTGTGAGGAGAAATTGCACGTCCCTCAGAAGAGTTTCAACGAAGTGTACCCGAAAATGTTGAGAAAGAGAGGTAGAGAGTGAGTGAGGTGCGCACTTAAGAACATTCGAAGGTGAATGTCGGCGCAGGATGGCCGAGTGTGGGATCGGGGTCTTCCCCGTGCCCATGAAAAATAGCAATAATAGCGAGGAAATGAAGATAGCGCCCTTAGTTGTGATAGAGTTCCGGCTTTTCGCTGCCGGAGATCCCGGGATTCCCGTTGGTCTCTTTAAATTTTTCCTCGGTTCTTACACTATTCTATGAACGTTTTCGCCTTTTACAAAAAAGTGTTGAGCTATCTATATCCTATAACTATTAACCTAATAGTCATTTCGACTTTAAATTTGCTCTTTTACACAATTATTATGGTGCACCAGCGCACGTACAATTAATCGCACCGTTTCACGTATATTACCTCCAACAAGAGTAAGTTTGTTTTTGAAGAGTAAATCTAATCTATATCACTAAATGATCACAGGTAAAATTGCGACTTAAACTCCCAATCTAAAATTACGACGATCATGTATAAAGAATGTAAAATAGAAAAACTGTTCAGAACTTGAAATTAATACGAAAAAATATGATAAACGAACAAAAGCAGATATTATTCTCTTCTTTCAGGACGTTGTGTACTAGAAAAAAGGAAAAATCTTAAACGGAAATTCGAAAATTAACAGCGCACATGCCGTAAAATGTTTCAAATGATGAGTACTAGACTCACAATTTGCGTGAACTTAAAACACCAAAAAGCTATTTTAATGCATTGAATAAACACACTAATTTATGAAACTGAATTGCAAAAATATAACTCACAATAAATGTTCCAACAGCAATCACTACTTATACATATGTATATAGCAGCCATTACATCGAGTTCGTCTTGTTCTGCTATCAGTACCTTTCAACCTAATCCGAATAATCAGTTTAATTTATTACAATAATTTTTAATTTCACTTACTATAACTATGTTATGAACGACAAGAAAAGAAAATTTACTTACTTCAATATATAATTCTTCCATAAACTTCGATTAGTACCATTGAAATATACTGTTTGAACGTTTCAAATAAATGGATTAAAGGACAATTATTATATTCAGTTGCCAACAAACGCAAAGATGGTAGTGTACACGTTTCAAAGTTTTTGCCAATCTGTTTTCTGACATTTTCTCTTATAACATTCTATTAGAAAAAGTACGCAGTGCTATTTAAAAAACTCAAGATCACCTTGATATCTCGGAGAATAGGAGTAAAATGCCCCGGTTCGACAAGTCCCATCGAATATCATACTTGATAAAAGACATATTCTTGCTGAAGCCAATAAATAACTAGTTACAATACTGTTCATAAATATTAGAAAACCCGTTATGTTCGTATAAAAAGTATTATATGATTTAAATTACATTTTCTCGCCAAAATTAATATATATTGAGAACTGATGAATATATCTACATTTAAAAAAATACTTCTACTCTAATTTATTTTGTCATCTTTTCGTTACAGATATATATTAAATAAATATGAAACTAAAATACCTAAGTACTTAACATCTACACTTAAACTAAACTTTAAATCAAGAGTGGACTATTTTAAGACATTAGGCGTCTTGCAACCTATAGTATAACCGGTAAAAAGATTTCTTTTTAAAAAAACAAGTAAAAAATATAGAATAAATCAATTTGATCAATTGCGTAGTTTCTGAGAAGAACAACTTTGAATATGAAATTACAGATTTAACTTAACGTAAATCAAGCCATTACTATGCTTAACTGATATAGAACTATTTTGTAAAGCGAAACAGTGCTATAACGTAGTAGCAGTCAGTAACAAAAAAGTGGTAATATTATAGCTGTCATAGTAAACTAATAATAAAAAAAGTATATTCTATATTTTTTATTTATTTTTTTGTAAGGAATTGTCGGTTATATCATGATTGTATTGGACACCTTGTATATTCCTAAAATTATGTAGAACCTAAAAATACACGGAGTCGTTCATTGCAAGCGAATAATTTTCATTTCGTTGCAAGTTGTACTCACTCAGTGCTGTGCAAAGAAATTGTATTAGTAAAGTAAAATCTATGTTGAGTTTTTTACACAGATTCTAAGAATTTTCTTTGGAATAATTTGTGCTTCACGATACACATATATTTTCAGTCTTCCTAAACGAACTATAAGATTTACATGATTTCATTTTATTTTACAAATGAATTAGCCAACATTTTGCTGAGACCACATCTTTCGGTGAGTATTCAAAAGTCTATCTTCTAATGAAAGTTTTGAACAACTCTAACAAAAATATTGCACTATTCTCTATACAATTATTCGATCATGCAGAAGGTACAATGACAAATCGTAACCTCTGTTCGTCAATCTGTTCGAAACATCACAGATTTCTTCATTTAAGTATCCTTTATGTAAAAGGTAAAAATATAAATTCTATTTAACGTACTTGTTCCTTCAAAATACCTCACAGAAAATAATATCTTATCTTTAAAACCAAGAGTGGTATTTAAATGTTACGTTTCCTTCGTTTCATCTTGTATGTGTTATCAAATATAAACGAAATCTCAAACACAATTTCGTTATTCTGGAGTTTGGTATTATTCTGACTTCTAGAAGTATCTCTCAAAATTTCTCCCACCAATTACCGAACACCCTTTATATGCAGAACTCGAAACTGTTTCAAACGACTAAGTTCCATACACGCGAAAGAAATTACTTAAAATGAAATGAAAATTGTCAATATTTCATAACAGTACTTCCCTTCTAATATATCATACTGCCTGACCAATCCTGCAAATTAGAACAAGTATAATTGATCTTATTATCTAATCTGGTTGGTTGTGTAGCAACAACAAAAGATGTTACCTCCTTTTCTCTGTAATCTTTGTTCCATTGCAACTATGGCGGTATATTAGTAAAAGGAGGAGAAAGATAGAGAAAAAGAACAGGTAAAAAACGAAGATGCAAAGAGAAGTACCGAGCTTCCTTGTGGACTCGTCAATAAGGCTACCAGGATGATCCGTGCCTTAGATGCGGGGAACAGTTAGGTTAGACCATTTGTATCAATAGGATCCTTAACGAGGAGACTTGAAGGAAAAGGTTTCGGTGTTTCGCCAATTAATCCCACTGGTGTGGAATGTAGGAAGTATCGCCACCGTATTATCCTCCTACTATTAACGTTACAACGATGATCCTTCGCGTCTGCTTCTGCCGTTGCGTAGTCAAACGTTGCTGCGTCGGTGGATGTTGCTGCTACTGGGTGCATCATTCGAAATGCTTTATTTTTTGAGACGAGCATGTTGTTCAAGCCGAGTTGCAGCCACGTACTCAGCTGCCCTTGCATCACCATGGTGTGAGAATGTATGCTGCTCTATTGTGCCGTGAGCCATCCCAGCGATCGGCGTTGCTGGATCCGTCATGTTGCTTCGATTCTCTGAGGCCGGCGTCCTGGTTGCATGGCCACCCTAGGAGAGGGGTTATGAATCCTAGCGAAGATATGTAGCTTATCTATCTTATCGATGATGCTGCTCGTCGCACTGCTCGGTTGGCGATCCTTCATGTTGTGTTTCCCCTGTTGATGCGTGTTCAAATCACGTCGGGTTCATCACTCTATGGCGGCGTATCAGTGGAAGAAGGAGATAGTAAGAGGACAGGCGGGAAAGTAGATTGGAAGTGCGTTTCGTTTTGGGTTCCCTAGTAGACTCTTCAGCAAGACTTCCTATTTTTATTTCTATTTTGAAAGTTTTACTCTAATAACAATTAATGTACAAGAATATATGTACAGATTGATTCTAACAACTACACATCAGGCGTCAGTTCTGTGTCAAGTGAAGTTGGAGAAAAACTGTAGAGGAAAATTTTGCACTGTTTAACAAGCTTATGGCACAATTTTTTCTGCAAGTGTATCGCGACCTGTGTATGACAGAAGAAGTATGTCTGACTGTGCAATGCAGTAGCTAGTGACTCGAAGTCACATAGATATCAGGTGGTATAGAACTGATTGTTTGAAAGAAGGCATGAGAAAGCTTAGAGATGGCAAGCAAACCGACGTTGCATTGCTTTAAGAGTGGAAACATTGTCCCTAGAAGAACTGACCACGGAGTGGGGAAGGCGAGGGTGCCTTCTAGTTTTTTCTTTTTTACATGGGAGAAATCTTCCAAATAAAAAAAAGAAAGGTGCCTTCTAGTGAGAGGACTGTGAACCATGGAACAGGATAAACGTAAACATATGTACATCATTAGGAATCTGTATGCGCGTTAAAATCGATATCGAACAATTCGAGTCCTTCTCTTGCGAGTGTAAATCCTTGATCTTAGCATATCAATAATCTTCGTTTAATACTAATTTAAGACTCTTAGTTTGCAATCTTTGTACATAAAGAGATATTGAATTTGGCTGTACTTTCCCATATTGGAGAAATAAGGTTATCTAGGAGACCCATGTCTTACACACGGGAGGCACTCAGACCAGAGGTTAAATAGGAGACATAGAGAGGACATGGGAGAAAAATTTTCGTATTTCGTCAGTTAGTCCCTCTGATGACGAAGTGTAGGAGGTACCGCCACAGTAACCATAAATGCAAGCAAAAGAAGACTTGATAGTACTAGCAAAGATTTTCTTGTGCACGGTTACCGATAGATAGCAGACATTTTGATATTGTCTTACGTGCTAAATATCGGTCATAATTCAGAAATGTTACACGCTATTATCATTACTTATGAAAGATTCAATTACAAATACAATTAAAAATGTTTATTCTTGGTAATATCTTGATGTCAAAAGCCATTTGCTGAATATATAAGCGTTATGTATAATAACATAGGAAAATATATCATACCTCTATTCTGTAATTTGTTGTCCATATAAGCGTAAGTTTCTTCCTGACTAAGGGATTCCTGACTTTCTGCAGTAGCCCTAAACCCGAAAAGCGATATACACATGATAATATTTCATCAAACATCAACGTAACAAAAATCAAGAATTTCTAGTAACCAGAGAATCCTTCTGATTAACGAGCAATCGCAGGAGCTGTCGATTAATCGCAAGAATTATTGTACTTAAAACTTGTACACAAAACCACTCTCACCATTTGCCATAGCGAGTGAAGATACTTGTACATACTTATGTATAATAAACCACGTAAAAACTTGAAATAGCTATATCTCATTAGCTTGACGCACAGCACATTAGCTACGCATAGCGTAACAATAAACTCATTTTGAATCGCGATGTTTCGGCACTACTACATACCATTTACGTAAACAAGAAGATGAGAGAAGTATTTGAAAAAATATTCGAGTTTTCGACATGTTGCAATTACAAACTCACCCTTCATCTTGCGCAGATGCCTCATTTGTATCCTTCCATGCAGCTACATATGTAATTCCCTCTTCTTTTAATTGATTTATAAAGAATTCAATTATTTCTTTGCCCTGTAACATTATTTTTTTTTTAACAGTATTGCATTTAAACGACAGAAGTTATAACAGCAAACTTTGATGATGCAAACAATACCTTTGCAATGTTTTGAGCATACTGTTTCATTGCTAATTTTTCCATAGAATTTTCAAAACCGAAAAAATTTTTAATATCTAAACTTGCAGTTTGCTCGAAACACGTCCATTCTGGATTTTCAGGATGAACCTAAAAATATATATCTCCGGTATTATATTCTTTCTTACCGCTAATGTGACCATACAAATATAAAAAATAGAATAGAAGATGATTCTACACGTAAAACTGAACAGCTAATATAAAATTCTGAAGGATTTTCTGAGGAACAGTTATAAATATGATACAATATTTCAAAGAAATACGGTAATGGAAACATAGGCACTCATAGCCTTTCTTTGTTTAGAAGAGACTGACTTAAAAACTAAACAAATAGGTGTCACTAAGGAGTGGACCAGTTGGACACAGACTTAAAACTTCAGCATCATAAATGAACCAGCTGTGCGGCATTAAATGACTCAAGCATAAAACCGGTTCATTTCCTCTCATGTAAGATCACTCACATGGATATTTTTGGATCACTCATCACGCAGTCACGAAATCAGATAGTCTTACGACAAAAATTTGCATAATATTCGATGCTTCCATCAAATCGAGTTCAGGAGTTTCTCGAAATCATACCTCGATGATGTCTTTTGAGGCTATATGATACATGCTCACCGCAGACATCGCAAAGCTATAAATAGAATTGATGATAAGAAATATCACAAAATTCTTTGGCGTGACATGCAGCATTGCAAACGCTCTTATACGTTATAGTAGCTTACAAAGGACGAGTGGAAAAATTACCCAATCGTAGTTCAAACGGTGCAAAATGATTTCTATGTCAACAATATGTTAACCGAAGCATCCACGTTTAGGGACCAAAGATTTAAGGCCTTCACGGCCCGGAGCATAATTATTATTATTGAGGATTTCGGGTGTAAGTCGTGTCCTTATGGAAAGAGTATTCCGAAGTTTCGTAAGCGTTGCAGCTCACTTCATCAGGGCTCGTGAAACACACTGATAATCATTATCACGGCCACAATTTTATTCTGGAAGCCACAAGATGATACGATAATATATGGATACTGTCAAAAAACGCGGTGCCCTTCTCAAAGCCTCCAAACCTAACATTTTATCTTGTATCGTCTAATTATTTGATCCATTAGAACTGTTAAGTATATATTACATATACAATCGTGGTAAAAGCACAATTATTGAAACTTCATACGCGAAAACTTTATTCTGCACTTTCGACTTATTTTTCCATGAGGAATCATCCCTTTCTCGGTTGTATCACGATTGCAGAGACACCCTGTGTTACAAGAGTAAGTATCATTATCGATGATGCGTTCTTGTGACCCATCTTACGCCACCGCCTCTGGAAAACATTTATAAAAGGACCCTCGAGAGGGTCCAGGAGGCTTTGTTTGTATTTTTGATTTCACAGAGTCAAGTAAGATATTGTTAATTTCGTGTCCGCCAGATCAATTGTGTATTAAAATAAATTGTGTATTGCAAACAAGTTTGAGGAATAGTTCATTTTTCCACATCATAACAACGTATATAGTGTTTCTTTTAAGTCAAGCATCTATAATACAATCTAGAATAACACCGTTTCTTTTGACAAAAAATCAATTTACCATTTTATCGTAAGTATGGGTACCCAAATATTAATACAAGATTTTTAATAATTATGCTGTTTGTAACATAATACATATTATTACACAACTATGCAACCACTAACTCGAAATGTTCTACAAATCGAAGTTACCAATTTTTTTTCCATATGAATGTGAAACCATCCAATATACAGTTACTCCTAAAAAACTTTATTTTGCTGACCAAATATTAGCTATGGTACATACGAATTGTACATCATTCAGATTATTTTTTATTTCAGCTACATTGTTTGCAAATACTATGCGGTGAAAATTTGAAAATTGTTCGTGTTGAAAAGGAAAATAGACTAATATGAAAACTTTTTTTCCATTTTGACCACTGCCGAGGTTCCTCGCTCCACTTTCTGGAGCAACCGTTGGTGCGTGCCGATGAGTCATCGGCTATTCGCTGGTTTATTCGAATAAATTTTTATTCCAATAAGAGATTATTCGTTGTTTTCGAATAACTTCATTGCATTGTAGTATAGTAAGTTTTAAAATTATAATAGTAAATAAAACATTTTTTTAACATTTATCATATGGTTTTGCATGTGAAATGCAATTATTTCATACGGATAAATGGAAAAAGAAGTTGAAAGTTGGCACACTACTGTTACGCCACAACATTGCTCGGTTAGTCATCCAACTTAATTATACTTCACGTAGTATTAAATTTTAATTGCAAATACCTTGAAACGTATTGAATGTTTGCCCCTATAATGAGATATTTTTGTAAACAGAATGATGAAATTTATGAATGTTCGCAATCTCAACTAAATCGGCGACCCGAAGGTCTTGCTTTATCCTTGTTAGTTTCATTGTTAACAAATGAATGTAAATTATTTTTCTTTGTACTATTATTTCTGAATTTTATGATTTTTCGTCCTTTCCGATCTAGAAAATCTTTATCACCCTTCTTAAAATGGCGATATACATATAACAGAATAACTCTACTCTAGCTTTTTTCAACGTTAACACACTATTTTTTACCTTCTCCACTACTTCTTTCAATTTTTTGTAACATACTTCTTATGTAGCTCCGTTCTCGTAGATTTCTATACCCGTGACATTAGGAAAACTCGTGAAAATCTTCAAAAATTGAAAAATCACCAAATCAATTTAAAGAATTACAAATTTGTCAGCAGGTAAAGGTTACGTTGTGATGAAGTGAATAGAAACACTGGCTGTTCATGTCTCTATTTGCCCTTCCTTTTAATATTTTATCTCAAGTTATAAAACTGAAGCTACGAGATTACTGCAAAGTGATCTGGATGGAATTTCGCTAAGTATTGGTAACAATAGTAATTTATTACAATTACAATAAAAATAACATGAAAAACGACACCTCCAAGGGTTAAGTTTTGGAAGTAACACATGACAGCTGATAAAGTCGTTTCATTATTATCTATAAGCACTTTGATCACAACAGTGGCTACCAGTTAAATATTGAGTTATGTCTTCTCCAATGACCTTAACACGTTCGCTGCCGCCGACGCAGCGTGTGCAGTCCAAAATGTATTGCCCAGCGTGCTATCGATTTTCTGGTGGCAGCGAACGTGTTAAAATATTTAAAAAACGTGAAGATAGATTATGTCTATCAAACAGCAATTTGTAATGAATTATTTATTTTTATCTAGTCACGTTATTGTATTACGAGACATTAAATGTGATTTAATTGAGTGTAATATGTATCCTGGATCCGCAACTATACGATATAGCCTGGTAAAGAGTTTTGAAAAAGTAGAAATAGATACTGTACGCTACAAACAATAGGTAACGGTTGAGAAAACAACGCTTAAACCAGGAAGAAATACAACAGGAATTCGTAAATGGTGAATATTACAAGGATGCATAAGAAACGAAATCGATATCATTTGTTAATCCTTACATTAGAAAGTGTAAAACACGATACTGTTGCAATGCATACATATCAAAAACAGTTCGCAGAATGTTTAAAAAACAAATTTCAATATACCAAAAAAATTTATAAACCAACTTTATTTTGGCAAATTAATATATCTACGTACTTTCCTTAAAATGTTCGTGTATTTGTACTACATTACAGACACAAGTTATAAAAGGAATTGGAGACGTACAAAATGATGATTATCAAATAACTGGAAAATAAATATGACAATATGCTGAATGTAACAAAATTTAGGTAGTGTAATACATTCGTATTAGTTTCCACGCGTTACGATAAGCGATGAAGATACAAATTTGAGAAACATTCGAGCGAGATGTTTATCTTAAGAAAGTAACACGTTGTATGCGGTGCGCATGCGTGGCAACTGCGGCTGTTCGGGACATCTGCACGGCACCGAACGACACGCACCGTGGTAAACTTTATTTTCTCTTTCAATGTTCTCGAAATCGCTTTTGAAAAAGCGTCATTTTGAATTATTTCTCAGGTCAAAGATCAAGAAATTCAAAAGTATTTTTTTCAAATTGATCTATTAGTGAGAACGACGTGAAATCGTCATTTGAAACTTTAGCACCGATAATTATTACATTGCTTAATAATAAATACAATTTTATGTAATACTCGGAAAGAGCATTCCTTTAGCTTTAAAATGAGCATAAGATCGAAGCATTATCTTTAAACAGAGTCAAAATATTGCGGTTGAAGTAATGACATATCCGCTCATTTCGTGCAATTTTTTAAAACTTTAACATGGAGTAGCTCGAAAACAGTTTTAACTAGAAAGCTGAAATTCCATACAGTTCAATTTTCCGAGGTTATCAACAAATGCAGCGACTTTGAAAAAAATCGGTCACTATGATCGCAATTCTGTGCGTTTTGTTGCGAAATAGCTTTTATATTGTATACATAATGGCACTACACATATACGTGAAGCAGTAGGACCGTAGAGTAGTGGGGATAGCGATGTGCCTTCTTACCGCTCATTTGCTTGCGCATGCGCGTTAGAAGCTTCAGTTTTGCGTGGTCGACCTATACAGGCCACATCTACCGCCGTCGAAGCATTGTCGATCCAGAAAGACGCTTCGTGTGCCAGCGTCGACAGTGTACGGATCGGTCACCGTCGTAACACCAAAAGTCGATAACGCCTCTGTGTGTTCCACGACTACCACCGCGAATCCTCCATTGAACACGGAGGCGGCGCGCGCGCGTGTGTGTGTACAATACGAACCAATAAAAGCGAGAGTGCGAATGCAGATCTTTTTCGCTCAACTTTCCTGCACGTTTCCATGCTCTACCTTCAAGACTGGTCTTCTTCAACTTTGATCATTTTACTAGTAAGCTTATACAGGGTGAGCCAGATAAAGTGCTACAAGCTGTTTTCTGCGAAACCATTGCAGATACCGACTTGAATTTTTTTTTACATTAAATGGGACAGGAGCGGAGCTAATTATTTAGGGGTGGTTCCTAGGGAGACAAAGGGGCCCCCCTATTTTTTTTTTAAACGGAACGGCATATTAATTTTTTGTTATTCAGATAGCTGTTATCGAACTTAACAATATTTACTTGAAAACTTTATTTTTATTCTGCATAGTTAACAATTCAGCGCTACTACTGGCGCTTGTTATGATCGGATGATTTAACTGTATCGAAGTGTTTATTAATCATTAATACATACTTTTTCATTCTCTAATCTTTTCACTTGTTAAATATACATGTTTTTTTATACAACATTATAAAATAATGAGGTGACCCACTGGTGGGTCACGCCGTCTACTCAAGCTATTTGTCATTCTTGCCGAAGTGACCCATCGATGGGTCACCGCATTATTTTGTCATTTCCTACGAAAAATAAAAAAAAAAAGATTTCTGTCTCTCCTTTCAGATTTATGCTTCTCTTCCTTCCGTGTCAAGCTTCTTTTGTTAATACTTTATTATTTGCTTCCATTGAGGTTGTTAATGTAGCGGAGCACAATTTATGGTTTACCGTTAATAAAAATTAGCATGAGAATTGTTCTAAGGAATTGTTATAATATATTTAGTAAAGAAAGAGGTTGTAAAAGAAGCACGAGTTCTAACAAAAAAAGTTTAATACCTACTTCGAGATTTACATTGGTCAACGCCATTTTTGTATTCTTTGCTTCGAAAATGTTCACAAGTACATTTAATTTATGTAATAATTCTGTAAATATGTTAAGTTGCATTCCTATAAACATTTTGTTTAAGTTCATGTAATGTTTCTTTATACATTATAACGCTAATTGTAAGTTATTTCTTTGAATTTATATAAAAATAATAAGTACAAAATATCCCTCTAATATTGTAAAACAATAAAATATAAATTTACATAAAAGAATAAAGTCACAAAAAAACCTAGCCTGCATTGCGTTAGTTTGTATCGTTATTTTGAACATTTTGATTGCGGTGACCCACCAATGAGTCACGTCGCTAGATGGCAGCATCCCACGATGACCCATCGGCAAATAAGAGCAACACTCGATGACCCACCAGTGGATCACGCTGTCCTGAACGTGTTAAATGCGATGGCGTATTAACTTTTTTTTTATTCGAATAGATATTATCGAATTTAATAACATTTACTTGAAAATTTTTTTTATACTACACAGTTAAAGAGTAATGGCGGAGAATACTCTTCTCTGCAGAAACTTTAAGGAGGCGCGACGTCGAAAGATATCAAACTAAACGTATTCTGGATTAAGGATCATTATATCAAATGATTAAAAAAAAAATGATAGTAACAACAACAATAATAGCGATAATAATTTTAATGAACATGAACACACTCTACTTGAAATTCAATACTTGAGATTGAACATCCTCTTTCCTTAAATTATAAATGCTCGTCATTCGCACCTATGTATCACACACACAAAGCTCGTTCATTCTTATCAATATTCATGAAAGGCTTAATAAACATGTAGAAGTCTTACGACACCATTCTGAACATCTAATAAAATGATTCTTAACTCAGAATACGTTTATTTTGATTATCAAATGTCCCTTGATAAAAATATTCTTCGCCATAACTATTTAACTCTGCAGAAAAAAAGTATTTCAAGTAAATGGTATTAAGTTCGATAATAGCTATCGGAGTAACAAAAAATTAGTACGCAGTTCTATTTAAAACAATGAGGGGACGGCCCTTTGTCCGCCGGGGAGGCCATCAAATTTATTGCACCCTAAATGATTATCCCTCCTGTTCTGTTCCATTTAAAATAAAAACAAAAGTTCAAGTCGATATCTGCAGTGGTTTCGAAGAAAACAGTTTCTAACACTTTATCTGGTTCACCCTATATTATGTATATTTATGTTTTTTTCTTCATTTATGATCTGTTACATCCATTAAAATGATTCAATTTTACAGTTGAAGAATGGATGAAAAGTCAATTAGTAGCGAACAGCAAACCAGCAAAAGGTTCAAAGAAGAAGAAATCGAAGAAATTATATTAGAACCTGACGTAGACTTAATGGAAGATGTTAAATTTCTGGAGGATTTTCCTCCTGGCGTAGACGATGATTCGGACGTTGACTTGCTGTCAGTGGCTTCTGATAGCTCTGAATCTGACAGCTCTGAATCAGACGAGGAAACTGACAAACCATGTTTTATTCAAGGTCAGGGAGATGACCAATCGAATGGATTCATCCATGGTGACATAGCGGACGCTAAAGGTGTCAATACTTTGCGTACACAAATACCTTTCACTGGAAATCCTGGCCTAACTGCTTTACCGGACGACAATTCACCGATTGGATTTTTTTCCTTCATATTTACGGAATTTCTTTGGGAAATGATTGTTCGCGAAACAAATAAAAGTGGACAGAATTTCCAAAGAGAATTGGGATCATCGCGAATGAAGCACTTCAAGGACGTCACTGTAGAAGAGATGAAGAAATTTTTGGGACTCTTGTTTCACATGGGACACGTGAAGTTCCCAAAGATAAACGATTATTGGAGGAAAGATCAATTCTTCAAGGCTTCGCTATTTGCGAACATTATGTCGAGAAATCGCTTTCTTCAGATCCTGAAGGCTTTCCACTGCAATTTTGAAGCTAACTCCAAGGTGGATAGATTAGGGAAGATAAGGCCTCTTGAAGAATTTTTTAACGAAAGGATGAGAACCATTTATGCTCCGTCGAAAGAAATTTGCATAGACAAATGTATGGTGTTGTCGAGAGGGCGATTGGTCTTCAGGCAGTATATAAAAAACAAGGGGCACAAATACGGAGTGAAATTGTATATGCTGACGGAGCCAAACGGTCTGGTGGTGAATTTCATTATCTGCACAGGAAAAGGAGATGCAGATGTAGAAGGCAAGAATCACGCATCCAAAGTGGTTATTAAATTAATGGGTAACTTATTGGGAAAGGGTCATTCTGTGTACATCGACAATGTCTACAATTCTGTTGAGTTGGCTGCGAATTTTCTAAGAGCCAACACATACATCACCGGCACCCTTCATCGAAAACGCGGTGGAAAGTCAAAGGACATTGCGAACAAGAAGTTGAAGAAGGGTGAGATTGTTCAGAGGATAACCGAAAATGGTGTCTGCATTTTTAAGTGGCGGGGTACGAGGAAGGTACTTTTTCTCTCTTCTGAATTCACCGGTGATTTTAAAACTTCCAGAAAGGGAAATTCAATACCGGAAGCTATATTAAAATATAACCAATTCATGGGAGGCACCGATCGTCGAGATCAAATGTTATCCTGTTACAGCTGCGAGAGGAAAACGTTACGATGGTACGTGAAAATTGCCTTCCACATCTTCCAGCTGATCATGCTGAATTCCTATCTTCTCCATAAAAAAGCAAACAACCAATCTAAATTAACGTTCGTCGACTTTCGAATGAAAGTTATAGAGAGTTTACTTGGTAACTTTTCAAATACCGAAGTTAAATCACCAACTCCAAAAAAGATTCACCTTCCGTCACATTGCCCAAGAAACGAGAGCAACAGAGTGCTCCGGAAAAGGTGTATGCATTGCACGAAAATAAACAAACGAAAGGAAACGACATTCTTTTGCGACGACTGTGAAAATAAACCAGGTCTTTGTTTAGAACCATGTTTCAGAGACTTTCATAAGTATTAATATTATTATTACCTCCCCGCTATTAGTTTCTTATTTTATGTTTATACTTTCTTACTTGTTATTCTTATTATCATATATTGCAATTTTTATACTGTTTTGCGTTTATATGCATTACTTGTAAAATGTTATCTACTTCGTAAAATATAATATTTTTTAAGAATAAGTGTTTCAGATGTATACATATATCCAAAAATACTTCCTCAAAAAATTACAATAACTTAAAAAAAAGTAATCGCCGTTAACATTCCATTTGGAAATGCTATTCATCCTTAGCAGTGCAAGCCTAATACCGTTAGTAAACCAAATTTAGATTTTATGCAATTTCAATAAATACATACTTGACATTTTGCTTTTTTACATAATAACCTTTTTACTAAGTTTGTTGTTTCGAGAACGGATGCCTTAGAATTACGACAATGAAATTTTTTCCATGAATTAGCAAGTATAATCAAAGATATGAATACAATTCCGTTCTACTTTTATCGTTCAACAGTTAACAATCGTCCTGTGGAATCTTCCCGTTCCGCCCTCAACATGTTCGCTACCACTGCCGCACCATATGCGGCACACAATGTATTGCTCTGCGTGCTATCGATTTTCTCGTGGCAGTGAACTTACGCTTGCTATATGCACTGCGGTACACATACACACACGTGAATAGATATATCGAGAGTAAACATGCCGCGGCGCTTGAAACGGATACCGCGCGCGTTACAACGAATTACCCAATGACGAAAATTTCAATTTCTATAATTTTCATCCTATCTTTATGAAAATAGTATCAATGGATTGGTGACGTTCTTGTGATGAAAATAAGTTCAAACATGACATAAATCGTACTAAACTTAATATGTAATCAGTTTCAGATCACCCTTAAAAATTATACGTCTCGTTTTCACTATCCGAGATATTTAAATTGATTACGGATAAAACTAGTCCAATTTATGTCGTGTTTGGACTTATTATCATCGAGGGAATCTCATCGATTCATTGACACTATTTTCGTAATGATAGGATGAAAATTAGGGAAACTGAAATTTTTGAAATTGGATGATTCATTCCAACGCAGGCCGGTGCATATACAAGGGTAGCGTCTCGACCGGTCGTTGGTTGACGCACTACGTCTATTGCAAAAAAAGTCAGATAAAAAAATTGATCAGAAGTAAAAACAAAGGTCGCGTTATAAAATAGATACGCTCGTACGCCTATGATGTTAACATAACCACTACCGTCCGATGCATTTAGCACCGACTACACGTCAATATGTACTGTTTTTCAGAAAATGAATTTAAAGTTTTTGTTTCACATAACACGGATCTAGAATAAATGACTTAATTTAGTATAAAAATCCTTTATTTATTACATTATGACTCATTATGTATCACCAATATGTAAAGGATTATTCTTATACGTTTTTTCACTATAAAAACGAGCATTTTTTGATTTTTTGACGGTGTTTTACCAGTACATCCACGAAATAATGCTACATCTAGAATCATCCTCTTTACTATTTTAACTTTAAATTTGCCCCAAGTAAGTCAAAAATTGGACTAATTCAAAGATAAAGATTTTCCTTCGTGTTAGCAACATATATAGAAAGTACTGTGACAAACTGACAGGACTTTTCTTGAATTTTACAAAAAAATATTTTCGAGAAAAGTTAAACTATATTTAACTTCAGTTGATGTTTTATATGTTATTTGTATTAGTATTGTAACATATGTATATGTTATAAATGTAAATTATTATGTTAAATTTATTATTTTCTCTAAAATAATTTTTTTTTTTAATTTAAATAAAGTCCTGTAAGTTCGTGGCGACACGTGAGTATGAACATATGTATATTATTTTATTGCCTCAGTTCCTTTAATAATATCTTACGAACAAAATTACCAAATAATAAATAAATTATACTAAATACTTACAAAATACCTGCACTTTTCGATAACTGTTACTCTGGACGAAAAGCTTTCATTGTACGCTTCTATTTCTAAGATACTATTTCGTCTATCTAATACATTCTTTTGAATAAAGTATACAAAATCTACCCCAATGATCTGTAACAAACGAAAAGAAAATAACAATTGTTAGTAAACGATTGCAACACATTGCTTACATTTTACATTGATATCGCGTTCTATTATTTTACATATTACTAGAAATTTTGACTGTTGTTCCGAATGGAGTTGAGGAGTGTGAAAAGAGCCCAAACATAAAATTTTAGCTTCAGAAATTCACCCGTTTGGAAGATACAGGTTCTCATGCATAAGGCATTTTCTACCCTATTTGCTTGATAATTATGTACTTTATGTACTTTATTACAATTTGAATGGACTCATATAGTTGACATATACGTAACTCGCAGATTTGTTAGGTTATGTTAGATTAGAACCTGTATCTTCCGAACGGGTGAATTCCCGAAGCTAAAATTTTATATGTAGGGTCTTTTCATACCCCCCATAACACCCATCAAGTTTCATCTTTACATTTTGGAAATTTTACATTTTCTTAAGTATATTACCGTATTATTACGTCTTAAGGGAAGCTATTAATTCAAAGACCCAAAAAATCGAAACTTCTGCACGTTTTGCATCTTTAAATGTTACAATATAGTACTTGTGCAATGATTTTCTGAGATTCGAACAAATAAACAATGATGGTTATCACATATTAATAACAATCAAGACAATTACGATTTTAATATTGGCTGATTCACATTATTACACTAATAATTTACATTAAATTTTATATTTATATAACGTGTCAGACTCGTAACACAGATTCTGGTCAAGATACGACAGAAATAGTTGTATTAATAAGAAAAATTCATTGTAATCCTAACTTTCGTTTTAATTTCTAAAATTAAGGATTCCTAAATGTGATTAATCTGTAACAGATTAGCTTTCTTTACCTGATACAGTACTAAAATAGAAAATGGCTGACGTTTATACGCCTAGTCAGAAAAGAAATCATAGGTTAAGGGGTTAAAAATTAAATTTATCAAACCAACAATTGTAGAAAAAAAATGTATACATGCATGTACACGTACCTTCTTTAAAATATACGGAGCATCCACATTTAATTTACATCGTCGCTCAGTTATTCTAACCGCGCCACTTTTAATTTCTTCATCTGAAACTATCTCGCAGCCAATGAACACAGGAATTTGCGGGCACGTAGGAAATCTGCGTTCGTATGCCTACGAACAAAATGAAAATATATCGGTATTGATATGAAATTTTCTCTATCTTATGCATTGGTGGCACATGCAAACACCGCAAAAAGTCGAAAACACAAAAATTAAACTGTAATAAGAAGAAGACATTTAATGGATCGAAAGGATATTTCTCATAATAATAAAGCCCAAACACAACCTAACACTAGCACATTACTTGATTTAAATAGCAGTGCACTTTACCGTTGCAATATGTTTTCATATGACATTTCCAAAACACAGAAAGGTCATAAAGAAACAATTCACTTAAACGTTGTCGGTTTTAAAAAGTGAGTGATTTCATTCGCAAATTCTGGGATTATTTGATTATTACTTTAGGATTCTTATTTTTATTTTATCAGTACATTTACAATTTCGTTGTTTTTCACTCTTTTAAATAATCCTCGTGTCTGTTCTACGGTGGTTTTCAGAACCAGCATTTTACAGAAACGAAACTCCCTATAAAAACATAATTTCATGTTCGATCACATGATCATTACATCCTGTGTCTCTATACGTCGTAACCTAATATAGCAATAATTATAAACTTAACATAACACTGTTTCATCAGTGTTACATCTCTGAAATGGAAGTATGGGATGCCATCCACCAGAAAGCTCATTTGTAAAAGTAAGTCTGCAACTATATTCAAATCTGTATCATGCAATATATGTGGCGTTTCGTATTTTAGTTTGCTTACAGAAATGTATCCATTGTTCGTTGGTGCCTACTTAGCTGTCGCAGCCTCGGGAGCTTGTAAACTCGTGCCACGACAGTTAACGAGGAAGGAAAGTACTTCAGGAATTGTCTGCTGTTATTTGCCTCCAGCTTTCTTGAATCTGAATTGGTGATGAAAATGAGAACCAATGAGAGCGAGTGAAATACAGTGAAATGATGTCTAACAAGGAAAGGCACAACCTCGGCATATCCCAATCCATTCCGATTTCTTCGTAAGCATGTAGTATATGGTATAAATAATAAGTGTAAAAAAATTTGTACTGCTAAGATTAACTGCAAGTGCGTTAAAATAGTATATAATTAAAGTTTGGGTTGTTTCTACGCTGCATAGTTTTCTACGGTGTTTTGCGATTAGATTAGGCGTTGTGCTATGCTTCACTTTTTGAATTCATTATTTTAAAGTCAATTTAGATGTTACTGAAAGTAAATCATTATTACCTTTCAATTTTTAAACACTACTATGTTGTTTCAACTGTACGGAAACTTGAATCGTGAACAACTTTTTCGAAGACTGTACGACTTTATGCGTAAGAAGTTGATAAACAATTGATAGAAAAATTACAGGATGACAAATAAGAATTGTTTAATTGATCAACCATAAAAGTGCATTAACAGATAATTAAAAATCGCTTTTCGTTGCAATTTTATAATAAAGTTTTATTTTTTGTAACTGAACTTATATTTTTACCTAATTGGAAAACGGTATTCTTCAAAATAGTCGCAATTATTCATGATACATAAAAATAATACAGACAATTTTATTTGTAGATAGCAAAAAATGTGAAAAATGAAGTAAATTTATAATTTTGTCTAGTATTGTATACATCTTTTGGTCATTTTCAATCGTTGAAACCGTCTCTGAAGTATAGTACATTACGTCAAATATTGTTGCCTTATAGTCGGATATAGCATGTTGCAAATTATAGAGTATAACGTCATCTTATAGTTATACGATGAAATTTATTTATACAACTACAAAAGATTCGAATATAGTATGATACAATGAGTACAACAATAATTTGGGAATATGTAAATATTATATACTGTATTAATTCTGTACATTGATTATCAAATTTTCCTGTGTAATTGAATCATTTCAACTTCGTTTGTCGTTCGAATTTAAACTAACTAGCACTATGCATCAGTATAAAAAAAAATTGAATTCTGCCTTCGTTACATTCAAGATATAGGATGTTAACGTACAGCCTTCGCATGTTTAATTTCTCCACTTTTTATACGTTTTCGTAATAAAAACATAGTTTTTTTTCGTACCTATGTAAAGAGTTTATTCGTTGCTACGATAAAATGCTAGAAAATAGTCTCTTAATTTCTTGTATTGTCTGCAATCATACAGAGAACATTTTTTTTTTTTCAAGATTTATATTTTACTGTTAAATAAATACAACGGAATGCTACAGCTGCAAGACTTAAAAGACCGTGATATAAGAGAAATTATGGAAAAAGACTCGAGAGTATTTTAAAATGGCAAGAACCATCACAAAGTTACTCGCAGATCGTGCAAATATCCCAAACTTGTATTCCTTTTTTAACATACTTGTAGTTAATCTTAGCAAATACAATTTACACACGCATTATTGTTGACATGTATTACATATTGACAAAAACTCAGGGCAGTTTAGGATATGAAAGGTTAAGCCTTTCCTTCTAACAAGGGGGAATACCCAAGTGTAAATCACCGATTTTTATAAAACTTATGTTCGATGTAGTTTTCAAAAAACTATTTGATATGTATTTTCTTACTTGCCGAAATCCATGTTGAAAAGGTGAAAACAAGCCCCAAAGTTGGAGGTACGGAACATAGTTTGTGGAATACCTCGGAAACTATTAGGTTTAGAGTTTTGAGACTTTCACGGCCCGGATTGATAAGTGGGAAATCTCCCCGATTGGTCATGCAGCGACTTACTTAGCAGCGGGGAGATCTCCCCATTCGGTTGGCTAAGTGTTAAGTCAGACTAGCTCATTTCAACCAAACCTCTACTGAGTAACGTTAGTTCGAATCATCTAAACTCACAAAGATATACGTTTACCGCTCGAGATATATCGAACATTACGACACGCAAAGTCCTCAGATCGTTCATACCTTGGAGTACGACCAATCCATCCTTTGGAGAACGACGTATTAACATACGTTGAATGTTCCAATCTCCTATCAACCAACCGACATTCTGCTCCGTGTAAGGACACCAAGCGTAAGCCAAAAATTGGGATTTTTATTTTCGACATTGTAACAAAAATGATTACATTCGTAACTTTCACACACTCTGTGCAAGACGGAGTCTTGTTTTCACCCTTTCAACGTGGACTTCGGCAATATCAGCAACACTCCGAGCCGAAAACAGGGTGAGCGCAAAATTGCTTAGCCGTTGCTAATTTTCGTAAAACGAACTGCATTTACTATAGAAATATGTACAAAGGTCGATCGCTAAGTATATATGCACTACCGGCCAAAAGTTTGGAATCACCTGCCACTTTTCATCAATATTAAATCTGCTGCTAATTTTTTTATAGATTTGAAGTTTATCTCAATTCTACATTTATCAATTTATCTTATATCAATTGAATGATAAAAAATTCTCAAAGTCGCTGACTTTTTTCTGGAAATTTTTGTGTAAATTGCAATGCTCAGTGATTCCAAACTTTTGGCCGGTGGTGTATATAACACTGTGATACAAAGTGATACTGTGAACACTGTGATAGTGTGTATAACAAAGTGATACCGCGCCGTCCTGCCCGATTCTGCAAAATTCCCGAACATAGCTGGCGGGGGAAAACCCGGAGTGAGTCACATCACGTGGGTGAGCTGGACCTGGTCTCAAGTAACGCGCTTCGCAGGCACCAAAAACGGATTTTCTGACAGCAAGCAAAAAAAAAAAGAAAAATACTTGTGAAATAGTACTTTGAAAACTACATCATACATAAGTTACATAAAAATCGGCAATTTACACTTAAGGACTCTCCCTTGTAAGTAATATTCAATCTTGTACTGTTGCCTTCTGCGCTTAGGTTAGGTTATATATGTTTCTTTTAATTTAACCTAACCTGACCATCTGCGCTTAGGTTAGATTTAACTAAATTACTTTACGATACTATCGAATAAAAAGAGCATGAAATAGGAGGGACATCAGAACTTTTCAAACACGCGATCCACGATACGAATGTCTCGATATATTGTTCGTAAAAAATAGAGGAACATATTCTTCTAAAAATCTAAGGATGAAGTTGAGTCGCCAAGTGAAATGAAGATAAGTATGTGTGTGAATAAATGTGGCCATGTTCGATATTATTTTTACAATTGAAACTTATATAATCCCGTTAAAAGAATCTTAAAATCTAAAACGCCATAGATCTTATCGACTTGATCGACGAACTTTATATCGATGACTTAAAATCAATTATAAATGATAATTAATTCGCAATTTAAAATCCAGTAATTAAAGGAAAACATTTTTAATAAACAACATTGCATAAATGTAAAGATTATGAACTACGAAGAAGAAACGATGTTTACCGGTGGAAATTCGCTTTGAAGAGAAGAATTTGGTCTTAATTTTAAACCTTTAGTTTATTTAAATCTGGATATAACAAAGACTAATTTCTAAAAGCAAAATACCTAACCTAACCTAACCTAACCTAACCTATAAGCGATTATATTCCTCTGCGACACCATGTCAGTTCTTAGGATATAAAAGTCTCCGCAAATTGATATTTGAAGTTGTTACTTTTACTGAAGCACCACCGGTTTAAGAAGTACGCCATTGTGTGGAAAAAATTGTAGTAAAATGAAGCACAGTCCAGACTATGCGCTGGCAAGAAGTGAGTCGGCCAGCGAGGCGGCACTTAAGGGTTTATTGTGACATTACTTTCCGAATGAATAATACGCAAAAACTTCAGATTATAGAGAAAACTCAGAGGAATACAAAAATGTTTAAATATAGCAAAAATAACATTCTACCCAGAAAACTGCAAAATAAAAATTTATTTATAATTTCCGCACAGTAAAAATAATTTCCTGAGGTTAAAAACAATTGTCTAGAAAATTCAAACCCTCCTGAGTAAAATGAAGAAGGAATCACTTTCGTTAATGTCTCTTTAACAATTGAGTTTTGAGGTTACTCTTATATGATATTATCTATTCAAAATCGCATTTCAGATCAAGCGGAAAATTTTTATGCACTTATAGTGAAACACCCCAGGATAAGAGTAGCTCTTTATTAAAGTAAAAAAATAATATCAAAATCAGATTCTGCGACCCAAAAGAACCCCTGAATTGCCTCGTTCATTATGAATAAAGAATAAGTAATGTGATTTTTAATCTCGTTATGATTTTCAATCACGCTTTTACGGTTTGGGACCACTGTGTACCGTGTCCTAAGTATAAGATAACGAGAGTATATGTATTGCCAAAAAAAGGACAGATAAAAAAGGTGTATGAGAAAAGCATATTATTACTCGACTAAGGCAAAGATCGCGTTACAGGCAAACCCATGTAAATATATGTTATGATGTTGACCTTCCGAACCTCTACAAATACAGCTTTTGCTCGGTAGAGTTCGTCGATGTAAAAAAGCGACGAAGGTGAAATGGCCACGATCGGCTAATACATCTTTACTATTTATAGTTGGGTTTGCCCATGAAAAGCCTCGCCAGCAGAGTAGCATTTGGTTCCAGAAATTGACTCTCGAAAAGTTCAATGTGGAAAGAGAAAAGATACAATCAGAGTAAGCGAAATAGACGCACAACGTTAAGCAGCGACGATCGAGACACAACACTTGAAAGGGACACTGCCTGCGTTGCAGATGAATCTCCAATTTCAAAAATTTCAGTTTCTCTAATTTTCATCCTATCAATATGAAAATAGTACCAATGAATTGGTGAGATTCTCCCAATGAAGATGAGTCTAAACACGGCATAAATCGGACTTGTTTTACCAGTAAACAATTTAAATACCCCGGATAGTGAAAACGAGACGTATATATATGTATTTGTATTTTTCTTTCCTATTATGTAAAACTACCGTTAAAATAATATTTTTTAACAGTTTTTACAGACAAAGATTTTTAAAAAAGGGTATTACACAAAAATTTGCAATGATTTATTTTTATTTTTTATTTTGATCAAAGAAATCTTTTAAAACTTGTGCACAAGATTGTATAAAATTTCCTTGTTGCTTTGACCACTCAAGAATTACATCAAGTGATCTGGAAACGTCATCTTCGTCAAATTGAACTATGGGATGAGATTCTTCTTTTATTTCTGTTTCTTCAGAAAGTGGAACCTTTCTTTCTTCTTCATCACAAGCTGAAAACCAGTTTTCGACTTCTTGTACGCTTATTGACGTCCCTGTAAATGTCTCTAACATTTGCGTAATTTCAGATGTTTCCGATACATCGCTAGTCTTTTCTTCTGCCTCTTCTTTTTCTCCTAATTGCTTATTATGAATTAATTTCGCGCCTACAAGCTGCTTCCAGGAATTTTTTATGTGTGTGCGTTTCACTCCTAACCAAGATTCGTGCAAAATATCCATACAATCTTTTATATCGTAATCAGTATAAAATTCCGTTAATGCACAAGAATAACATAAAAGTTTTCGAACCAGTTTACGCCGAAAAGATATTTTAATTTTTGTAATTATACCCTGCTTCATAGGTGGTACTACAGATGTATTCTGGGGAAACTGTACAATTTCAAAATTATCATCGTGTAGTAACTTATCGGCAGAGAAGATATTGCTGTTGCAATTATCGATAAGTAGAAGTACTTTTCCTACAGTACCTTTATTTAATTGATACTCTCTGACCGACGGTTTAAAATGGTTGTCCAACCAATCAGAGAAAATACTTCGGTCTATCTGTGCCTTTCGTTGCGCTTTGTAAATAACCGGTAAATGTTGCAGGCAGTGTTTCAACGCTCGTGGTCTCCCGAGTTTATGTATAAAAAGTAAAGGAAGTTTGTGTGTTCCTGTCACATTTGCACAAAATGCTATCGTGACACGATATTTCTTCAGTGTATTTCCACATATTTTGGTGTCTGTAGAATGAACTAATATTTCGTGAGGAAGCACTTTCCACATTAGACTTGTCTCACCAATATTGTACACATTTTCTAAATTAATTTTCTCTTTATCCAAACGTTTCAACAATACTTTAGAAAATGCTTCTGCTGCACTGCATTCGGTGTCTTCACTTTCACTGACGATGTTCGCGGAATGTATATCATGACGTTTTTTGAAGCGCCATATCCAGCCCCGAGAGCACGACGGACCGCCAAATTTTCCATTCAATTCAGTCGCCTTTTCTTGGAGCAACGTATCGGTGACTATTTTACCTTTCCCTCGCTGTTCCAAGAACCATACGCTCAACTGTGTGTCAAGTTCACCATGCATGGGATCCTTTAACTTTTTCTGTTTTTGGACAATTGATGGCTTCGTTTCCAATTGTCGTCGGAGTTTGACTGCATTCTTCTTAATGTGATAAATCGTACCAAGCGTAACGTCAAACTCATTGGCCAGATGTTTTGGCGAGGTACCTGCTTCCAATTTTTCTAAGATCTCCAGTCGCTGCGATATAGTCAAATGTGTGTATTTTTTCCTCTGGATGTTCGACATTGTGTAATGATTATTCTTCGGAGAACGAGGAGCTGGTGACGCGTCTTTCTTCCTCAAAGCGTTATAAAAAAATACACTGGTGTTCGGTTAAATTTGACTGAAATCTGCTCGGTTAAATTCGAAAGGACGACCCATCCCCACCACTTGGTGCCCCCAGCTCAGCAAAACCTAAACAAGTCGACCAGGAAAGTGAATAAATATAGAGAGAGTACATCGAGACATGAAAAGGATACCCGAGCGCATTACAACGAATCATTCAATGGCAAAAATTCCAATCTCTATAATTTTCATCCTATCCTTATAAAACATAGTACCAATTGATTGGTGAGCTTCTCCCGATGAAAATGAGTCCAAACAGGACATAAATCAGGCTAATCGTAGCAGTAATCAGTTTTAAAAACACCCTTAAAAGTTCGTTCGATTTATGTCGTGTTTGAACTCATTTTCATCGGGAAAATCTCATCAATTCATTGGTACTACTTTTATAAAGATAGGATAAAAATTAGATAAATTAAAATATGCAACATTCGGTGATTCATCGCAACGCAGGCAGTATCCATTTCAAATGTCGCGACTCGACCGTACCTGCTTAACGTACTACGTCTATCTCGCTTACTCTCGTTATATCCATTCTCTTTCCTTGTCGAACTGCTCGACAGTCAATTCCTGGAACCAAAACGCTACGCTGCACCGCAAGAATTTGAATGCATGGACTCGAACCAGTGAAATTTAATCGAGCACCTATTCGGTGGTCGCGTTTCTTGGGCGTATCTCAATGGCATGACCATGCAGCTCGTGTGGATAAGAGCATCATTGCTAAATAGGTATTATCGATGGAACAAATATAGCGAGGTCGTAAAATAAAGCATCAAGTGGCGGCACAGTTTAATGTAGGCGGCAGCCAGGGCCGTATACGTCATTCTGTTTTAGGGTCTGTACAATAAAAGGATGGCAACAGATGACTAATGCTAATTAGCATTTCTAATATTTGAAGTTCCTCTTTGTGCTCAACGTGTCGTAAGCCTGTGTGACCAACGCAGATCAATTGGCTAGCCAAATTTTAAGAACGTGGAACTGATACAGAATGAAGTAAACAACATCAACGATAATCATTGGAACAAAGCAGTGGATAAAGTAATAAAAATTGAAGCAGAATACAGGTGAAAATGAAGACCATTATAAGAATTTGAAAGACGACAGAGCCTGAGCAGGCGCAGTAAATACATCATATGACCGTAACTGAGGGAACTTATCTCCTCGTACTTTTATCAATTCCCTGTTAGAACACTCGAATCATGTGTATATACTTTGATGTGTAACCGATTTTACAACCACGCTCTATTTATCCTATCGACAATACTACAGTTAAATCGCTTGTATGCAGCTTGCAGTTGTAAGGTTCCAAGCAATAAAACGGAAAAGACTGTCGACTAGCATTTCCACGGAAAAATCGAATCCAAATTGACATTGTACGGCACTGAACGACACTCAAGCTCCTTTTCTCCTACTTGATCGCCTAAATCGCTGTCCCGACGCTCGAAACGCGTGTATTTTATCACTCGACTGATTTCACGATTACGCTATTTTTCTGCGATGACTATACGTTATTGTTTTAAAGTCGGCGACTCTCTAGTAATCCAGCCATAGCAACGCGAAGGTTAATATTTTACGTGTACACGCATGCCCGGTTAAATTTGACTGACATCTGCCCGGTTAAATTTGAACGACTCATCCCCACCACTCAGTCGGTGCCTCCAGCTAAACAAAACCTAAACATATCGACCAGGAAAGTGAATAAGTAACATATATAGAGTGTCTAAGACCGAACATCTAAATATCTCCTTTATTATTGATATTAGAAATGTTTCAAAGACAGTTTGAATGGTTTCAAAAGCGGAGTATGCTAAATAGAACATTTTCTTATGTTCATTCTTTTCGATTTTTTTAAAGTCATCATTTAACATCATTTTTACATTATTCAGTCATTTCAAGGTCATGATATACGTAATTAATTAATCTTGATGTTGACTATCATGTAGCATTATAAAAGAAAAACAAGATGACCTTGCGAGGACTTTTTTTTATCATCACCAGATGCACGTCCTCGAACCATATAAACTTCTTTTAGTCATTTTTTCTTACTTTCAATGGCATTGGAAATAATTTAGATGTTCATTATAAGAGAAATACACTGCATATATAGGTAATATAAATCATACTGCAAGTAAGTTTACTGGCAGGACTTTCTTGTAACAATATGCTAAAAATATAATACCTTACATCAAACAATGTATTGATAGTATGTATCTACTGAGAAAAATTAAACAAATTGCAGCAGAGATTAGATTGCTCCTTTTAGTGAAAATGTACAAATAGGACATAATAAATGTGAAAGATGTAAATTCTGTAAACATCGTAAAACGCGATATTTTTGCCACATTTGTGATGAATATATTCTTTTTTACATTCCAACCACATGTATCCAGATTGTACTAAACAAAATTAAAATATCAAATGATACATAGGGTGCTACAAAGGAACGTATAATTAAACGATCAAAGAACAAAGAAACGATTTATTTTTTTATTTATGATAATTTCTGTTTTGTTCTACTAAAAATTATGTGATATAATATGAAAAACAATACTCTTTCTTTGTAATAGCTAAATAAAAATATTTGCAATGTTACTACTCTTTTTAACTTTGACTTCTCATACCCAATCCATAGAAAAATATTATACCTGTGCAGAGAAGTATCAATAATATATAATGCTATTATTATAAAGTCAACAATCATACTGAATAGTTTAATTATCTTCTACATTTGGAATTTTACTTTATTTGGATATATTGTAACTTTTCTTAGTTACCTTATAACTCCATTTGGTTATAAGTAATTTTTCGTCTTTATATCTGTACAGTGTGAAAGTTTGGCAAAAGAATTGGTTTGGCAAAGTGATGACTTTTTAATATGGCAATTATGATTGAGAACTCTTGACTTTATAATATATGAAACACTGTAATTGCTTATTGTAAATTTAAACCCAAAAATGCAGTTTTAGACCCATTTATCCATTTGACTTTGTTACAAAACTTTCAAACTTAAAGACTTTTATTCTACAAGTATTAAAGTATTTAATAAAAAGGAAAACATATAATGAAACAGAAATATATAATACAGAATGTTATGTAGATTAAATAGTACAACTAAAAGTTACTGTTATTTTGAAACACTTGTAATGAAATTATTTTTTAACTGTGATTAGAGAAGAATGTCATGTATTTATATAATGTATGTGGCAAGTCATTTGAGGTGAAAAAAGCAATATATACCATGGATTTAATTTCATTTGTTACAAAATTATAACAAAAATAACATATTACAGGCACATCTTTGCAAAGAAAAATTTTTTTCATTTTTTACAAGGTTTTTATTTTTCTTTCTTTCTTTTTTATTACATTTTACATATATTATTCAATCTGGGTAATCTTCCACTTGGAAACACGATTATATTGCACAGTGTGATAAATGTTACCATCATATTTAAGATGTGCAATTTTTTATTTCTTCACTTGTTTTGCACACTGCTTATATTAGATGCTCCTATACAATTGATTCTATATGACTATAAACATTAGATTCCATGTACCCCTAAAAAAGAAATCCAGAGAATTTAAATCTTGTAATCAAGATAACCATGTTACAAATTCACTCTTTCTAATTCAATTATCTGAAAAATCATCATTCAAGAAAACTATCACTTCTCTATCAAAGCATGCTGGTGCCATATCTTATTTATTCCAAATTCTTCTATTATGACTCATAAGTTATGAGATAGAACGTAATTTCCAAGTATTCATTGTAATCTACATACATAACATCAAAACTAAACAATGTTTGTTGCAATAGGTTATATTTACAAGTGGTTACTAGTCAATAAAACAATTATTAATATATAGAATGTAATTAAAAAGAGAAAAAGTGAAACAAAGAACCCACAAAGAATAATCTAAGAATTCACAGTATCTTATATTTTTTATAATTCTCTATACAATGAAAATGGATCCATAGAATATATGACCTTTTTAGCTCAGAATTACTTGCCAAGTATGTTAAAGAAGTGTTTCAGTTTTCTCCTGAGGCACATTGTGTAACAAATAATTTATTAAAGTGAAAAGAATGTTAAAGATAAAATTGTTTTGACAAAAATGAACAAAGATATTAAGTATTAAACACAAATTTATGAAGAACCATTGAAAAAATCTACAAATAAATGATAAATTTTCATTTTTGGTAATACCAAAAAATTTGT
>NW_017101431.1:497976-498206 GCF_001263275.1 Habropoda laboriosa
AGTCCAAAGTAAACTACCAGTATTCAAGAAAAATTATTTACTTTTGAAATACATACAATTATTCTTGAAATAATTCTTTCATTACAATTATAATTCTACTACATAACTAGCATTTTATGTTCCTATGTCTATGTATTTATGAGATCCTGAATCTAAATCAAAATAAGCATCTATATGTTACTTAAGATTACTACAACAAAACAGTAGCAGTTCAGTGTACTTTTAAAAGC
>NW_017101431.1:498318-499518 GCF_001263275.1 Habropoda laboriosa
AAGAATAACTGTCATATTCTTCCTCAATAATAAATTAAATTTGAAAATGTTCCTGAAAAATAAGTATCTCTTTCTTAATGCACTGTAAATTTGTTATTTAATTATATATTAATGATTGTATATAGGCCATGAAGAGAATTCTATAAACTAAAAATAATTCTAAATCTTTTAATTTAAATTAATAAAATATTTGAAATAACTTCATAAGAATAATTAAGACCTCAAATAATCAAAATGATTTAACACTGTCATTTATAACAAGTACATGTTTTACATTTACTAAAAGATGCAGTGACTAGTATCATTGAAAATAATATTAATGTCTGATAACTGTAAATAATAATGGCACCAACCAACAATTTTAAGAAATGTTACATTTAAGTTAAACATTAAGAATTTAAATAACAGTATCTATTATTAAAAACAACTTTACTGTAATAATTAATAAAAGTACACAAAAATCCCTGTGCAAACATTACTCCAAATATTCGATAAAATAATTTTACATTATTTTAACAAAAATTTCATTAAAAAATTTAATTTGAATAAATAAGTTAAATATAAAAACTTCAATGTGTATTAAAATAATGCTAAAAATATAAACAAATATTTTTGATGAACACCTCCAATCTAAACAAAAATATAAAAGTATGAAAATTTATGTCTCCTCACATTTTAAAATAAGTAGTATGCTTTCCTTACTTTTTAAGTATGTTTATATGATGTGCATGTATAGGAAACAATAGAAACAGAATGATGTACTATAATTATGTATAAATTTGTCTTTTATCAATGTCACTCAATAAGGAGTGCATTATAATTTTACAAAAAAGAATTTTAACACTTATTAGCTTTGAAGAAAACTTTAATTTCTTTTATAATGCAAAAATTATTGTAATTTAGTTGGATCAGTTTGTCATGCTATAAAATCTTGCAATGATACTTATTCAAAGAAAATAATAAACTATTTATGTTTCTTGTCAGTTAAATACAATGATAAATAACTCATTTATGATAAAATTATAATGAAGAGTATAGACGAACTAATTTTTGATATCTTCATTGTGTAATTTAATATTTATATGATATTAAATATTGATAATACCTTAACCTACACAAACTTCAAATTACTAGAATTAATTTTTTAAAACTTGATATATCCATTTTATTTAATTTAACATTCTGTATATTCGTTTTATT
>NW_017101431.1:499607-500375 GCF_001263275.1 Habropoda laboriosa
ATGTAATTCAATAATTTGAAAATAATATAAATTAACACAAATAATTGTAATTGAAATAAAATAAAAAACACTGTAAATATTACTACTGAAATAAGAAAAAATACAATGAACGCACCATCATCACGAGTGGAAAAGGATGCTTATACACCCGTACAGGTGACTGATATTGTTGAACCATATCACAATGTCTTCTTACAAGCTGGTTGTTAACTTAGACTGCAATACAAACAGGAACTATAATAATTTAACTAATTTAATTGAACAGAACCAATCAGGTGCATTAATAACTAACCAACGAATAAACAAACTTTATAGGTTACAATGAGCCTGTTGTTATCCTGCCTTTATTCAATTTAATATTTATGACACTTCACTTTATAATGTTCAAACAATATTTAATCACATAATATTAAAAGTTATACAACTTATAAACAAAAACTTGACATAATTGACATTTCACACTACATTATACAATACAGAAAAAAAAGACACAAATCTTAAAAGAACGTAATAGACTTTAAATAGATGGCGCTACGAAAATTGCAATGACTGACATCTATAATTCAAAATACGAAACTTGGTGTGGAGTGATTTAATTCTTATAAATTAAACATTTAATTAGGAGTTTTAAACATAATACATTGTATTACATTTAATAAATATATTCTTTATGTTGAAAAATGTTACTGTATATGAAACATTTATATGACTAGAGCGTAAATGTTAGTATAATAATGTTATCTCGTCAAATTTTAACGTATTTTGCAA
>NW_017101431.1:500458-503671 GCF_001263275.1 Habropoda laboriosa
TTAGTGTGTAAAATATAGAAATGTGTAATATTATAAAGTATAAATTACACTTTGAGTATGTTTGAAAACATTTATCATGTGTCATTTATCTATGTTATCGTTATTTTAATTATTTTGCACTTAAATAGTTATTTACTTATATTTTAAGGATAAAATGTTGAATTATAAAAGCTGAATGAAGAGCTCTTTGATATAAATTATTCTATTATTGTTTATAAATTGAAATATAATTGTATGTACATATGTATATAGAAATACTATTTTATTTTGCAATATTATAATAAAAAAAAATACCATAAATTGCTAATGTATCTTGTAAAAAGTAATGTTTAGAAAATACAAACTTTTTTCATAATACATATTCCATACATTCTGTTTCCTTCGTGTATTTTTGCTTTATATTTTCACAAATTCTAAGCAAGCTATCAAAACTTCAGTCTAAAATATAAAAGAATTTCTAACACAGCATTAAACCTTAAAAATGTTCAAAGCTATGAACATGTTTAGAAGCATTATTATGTTTCTCATACAAGATGTCCCATACAACTGGTACAACTTCATCTTCAAAGTAGTTAAAGATTGACAAATATGTCATAAGATAAAATAAAATAATATTAAATGCTACATGTTTCTATATTACTTTTAAGCACTCTCCTGCATTGATACATTTAAAAAGTGTAAACACACCCATTTAAAGTGGGATCTCATACTTGTGGATACACAATTCAATATAATTTTTCACCTTTACAAAAGGCAACTGAGGTACGAAAATTATCAGTTTATGGGTTATTTCACTTTCACATTTATGTGTCTTAATAATGAAGCAATATTTTAAATCAGTTTTACAAACCTAACACAACGAAAATTTCATTAAACAACAAATTAATTTATTGGACTCAAAAATATTAATAATATATTTCAAAAATTAAAATAACGTAAATAATAAAACATAAAAACAAATACACAAGAAAAGTATCAATGTTTAATGCTTCTTACTGAAAATGTATATTGTATAAAGAATTTATACATTTTCCAAGTTATACAGAATATTTTTTAAAAACGCGTTAGATCTTTTCAATGTGAAAATGATTTTATTAAAACAACTGAAATTTGAATGAACTTTTTTTCGTAATATTTCTGTACATTATTAAAATTAATTTAAAATACTTTCATTATAAAAGAAATAACTTTTAAATAGCTCTTCCTTAATTACAATTAATCATGTTTGAAATAAGGATATAATGTAGAATACTTAAAAAATTACATATTCGCGAAGTATCACCTATAATGTAACTTAATATCTCTACATTTATAATATGACTTATAAATAATGTTAATGTTAATATTTCTTTATGTATTAAGTTTTGTTTTAATAAAGGCAATGTAGTCAATTTGGTTTGATATAATATTCATTGAAAATTATTTAAAAGTAGTACTACATTTGTTTACTCTCGACATTATCTTACGTTATAGATACAAGTTAAAAGACGTCATCTGTAGATAAGATGAATTTATTGATCGTTTCAGGCGCTAAAGTCGAGCAGAACATATAGAATATTGCGAACTTGATTTTTAAAAATAAGTATCCAATGTGTTAAAATTGAGTACAAAATAGTAAAATAATTTTTGTGTCGCACATAAAATGGGAGTAGGTAAAAGTCAGTTCACTGAAGAAGAACTACAAGATTACCAAGTATTTCGTTTTGTTCAATATTATAATTTGTCAACTTTATTTATTACTTAATGTTATTATATATTGTAGGATTTGACATATTTTACGAAAAAAGAAGTTTTGCAGTAAGTATATTTCAATAATCTTCATTCATACATACATAATAGCTTTTCAGTGTCTTATATCTATATAGAAATGTGTTTTCTACAGTTTTTATTTTTACACAATTTTATTTGTAAATTTATATGATATAATTAGAGAAGAAAAAGATATGTAACTGTTCATTATATTCTTTATAATAACAATACATGATTACTTTAGGTTATTTCTTTTTCATTTTTAGATATGTTTGAATTACTATTACATTGCTTTAGGACTTCAAACTATTTTATTTCAAAACAGAATAGGTGCATGCTTAAAAAAAAAATATTTACTGCATTTTCCAGTTATTTTAAAAGATAATAGGTAATTAACTAAATTTGTAATCTTCACATATATAACAGCATTATAGGATATGTTACATTGTGATTTATAAAATAAATATATTAAAAAAATAGGTACAATGTATGTTAGTTACAAATTAAAAGCAAGGAATGTTTTAAAAAGAACAAAGTTTTATATAAAAGTACTTTTATGTTATATCAGTAGCTGTTTATATTTTTGGATCTAATATAAATAGTTTATTAACGACTCCTAATTAATGTTTAAAATTTTGATTTTTTATGACAGTGCACATCAAAAGTTTAAAGCACTTGCTCCAGAAAAAGTTGGTCATAATAGAAATGCAAAGCTCCCAATGTCTAAAATTTTACTATATCCTGAATTAAGAGTAAATCCTTTTGGAGATAGGATTTGCAAAGTTTTTAGTTCTAGTCAAGATGGAGATTGTACTTTCGAAGACTTTTTAGACATGATGTCCGTTTTTAGTGATGCAGCTCCAAAAGCTGTAAAAGCAGAACATGCTTTCAGAATATTTGGTAATATCTTTGTTATTATTTAGTGTCTACTTGTTATAAATTTTATTTACTGATTGACTTGTGATATATTATGTATAGATTTTGATGGGGATGACATGCTTGGCATAGGAGATTTAAGGCAAGTAGTTGATAGACTTAGTTCGCCACTAAGATTAAGTGAAACAGATATACAACAAGTTCTTCAATGTATCCTTGAGGAAGCAGATCTTGATGATGATGGAGCACTTAGTTTTGCAGAATTTGAGCATATTATTGAAAAAAGTAGTGATTTTTCTATGTGAGTACTACATTAATTTTGTACTTATTTCTATTTACTACAATATCAAAATTTAACTTTTTATTTTAATATGTTTATATTTATTTTTAGGTGTTTTTCTATACATTTATGAGGCACAAAATATTGCACAAACTATTAAAAGAACAACATAAGACTGAACATTATACTGATACTGAAATACTTTAATGTAGATAATAGGCCTAGTAACTTTTACTACGAAACAAAAGATAATCTTAAGAATTTACAAAGTGTGCCAATGTTTCCATGAGGCCTACTAATAACACTGA
>NW_017101431.1:503814-506385 GCF_001263275.1 Habropoda laboriosa
CCAATACAAATAATTAAAATATATTGTTTTGTATCATTTCTTTATCGGTTTTATGATTTTGAATGAATAAATTCATTTACATTTTCTACATTTTATAAATTATAAAGTATTCTTTCTATATTCTACAGACCAAAATTTAGCAATACCAGATAAATACAAAGAATACAATGAGATTATATGTTTGTTCACATTCTACGATCTGTATAGCGATTATAAGACTGATATATCAATAACCCGAAAAGACACGAAAGTGTTCGATCGATTTCTTGAAGTAAATTATTTTTCATCGTAATTTCTATCTCGATTCTTCACAGTTGTCTTCATATGATCAGTATATAATTATTAGTCAAATGCAAATTTTAAACTGCTTTTTTTATAAAATTTACAGTTTTTGTATTATTCCACTGTCAATGCAGAGCAACAGTATATTTACTATCGAGCTGTCTTCATAAGTAGCAAAATTCAAGAAAACGTGTCAAATAGTTAAAGTATATTTATTGCATTATGTTAATAATTATTGGAAATGTTGTTTTTACACAAAAACTTAACCTCGCAAAACAACCTGCAACTTCAGTTTATTTTTACGAGGAATTACCTCCTATTTCAGGTTACTATGAGTTTATTCCCACTCTATATAATAACTATATATAATACTGCATAAAAATAAAACACGAGACCGGTAAGAAAAGAAATATGAATAATAGAAAGTTTTTTAAAGAGACAATTTGATGCATATATAAGGTTACTATACGTTCCAGTTTGACTGTGACAGTCCTAGTGTGACATTTGAAATGACTTGATTTTTAAAGAGCTCTAAAATGTACGGAATTTTGTGAACAAATTAAGAATAATAAAACATTTCTTAAAAAAGTTTTATCTACAGAAAAATATGACTTGGCTCCTGAATAGATTGTTGCTATACTTTTAATAACTACTTTATTGCTCATTTTATGTGATTTTTTAATTACTACAATAAAAGTACACTTTTTCAAAAAATTTTTCATCTGACCCTTTGTTTGTACTTGTCCCGGTTTAGTGATGAAAAAATATGGTAACTCTATGCATACATAAATTAAACGAATAAATTGAGATTTAATTTTAAGAAATGATACGATTATTTAAAAATGACGGAGGCATCATAATAGGGTTCATTAATATCTATTGATTTTGATGTCGCCATATACAAGCGAACCAGCCGTCAACGATTCATCATAAGTAAATAACTCATGAGAATTCATCTACATATACATATGTATTTGATCGATCGTATGATCAAGTAGATTTTTGGTTATGGCCAACATTTGTATTTACAATCAAGTCCTAAAATCCGACTGGACAGTTTTTAAAGTGTCAGTAGTCAGGAATATATAAATTTTTTTACAATTTGTATTGTGTAGATTTGTTGCTATCGAAAATCTTATTGAAAAGATTTAAAATGAAAATTAAATTTGAAATATAAGCATCTCAATCATAAGATTATAGATAGCAATGTATACAACGAAATATAGGATATGTATGGAAATGTTATAATATATTTTTATTAATTTATTAATAATAATAATAAGTAAAATATAATTATTAAATGTTATAAAATTTTATTAAAATAAAACATACGCAATTGCATCGCGATGATAATTGTATGTAATGAAAGTGAGGATTATAAAAATAACCATGGAAAAGGAAAGGAATCATTTATTTAATTTAACTTAATTGCTTATTTGTAAATAAACGTTTATTTACTAGAAATCTTATCCTATGAATAGTCGAATGTAATGTGTACAATGAAATGCACTGTTTAAAGTGTTTGCTTGTCATCGGTTATCCTTATTTTACTATAGTCATTGAAACCTTAGGTTTGTGAATTATTTGAAATTAGAAAGCAAATTTTGCTGACCAGAATAAAATAGTATGTATTGGTTCATGTGTATATTCTTAGGATGACTAACAGCAATGGAACAATGTACATGTTAAACTAAAATAACTCTTGAGATGTTAACAATATGTACAGTTATTTTCTTTTAAAAGAAGATTTATTTTTTGACTTATTTGAATATAATTGTATATGATATGTTAGCACGCATTTGCTCAAATACAAAGAAGCTAAAGGCTTCTGAAATTAATAACATTACTTATTTAGATTATGAAAAATTAAATTATCACATTTTTGGAAAGTGAATTTTACATTTCCTACTTTAAAAAGAATATGGGAAATAGAGTGTTTAAATTCTTTTAGTTAATTTGCTCCTGACTTACAGCTTGTAATTGTGAAATATAATTTATTAACATATATTTATATTAACTATGGATTTGTTCGAAATATGAAATGGTGTTGTCTTTATCCTCTTCAATTTGTATTAAATAACAAAATTTCTAACATGATTCTAGCAATACAGAAATTGAGTGTTCATAAATATTGAATTGTTAATATTTGAAACAAAATACATATGTGTTTGCTTTTAATTGTAGAATTATTCTATTTATGAAGCAGAATAACTTTTGAGATTATTAAAACATTAATCCTCTGTACAATTATTGTTTTATCGTTATTATTATATTAGTCTTTTATTAGTA
>NW_017101431.1:506778-521842 GCF_001263275.1 Habropoda laboriosa
TTTATCTTGAGAGGTATATGTAGGATAATAATATTTGAATAATATACAGTAATTGATAATTAATATAATTAGCAATTTTATAAAACATCGAACAAGAAACGAATTTGGAAGAAGATCGCGAAAGTAACGGGAGTCTACGAAATCTCAGTGAGATTAAAGTGTTATGTGTGAGGTAATACGTTTATTATTATCGAGTACTGAAGGTGCCTGTTTTGTTAAATAATAATGTTATAGATACAAAGTGAAATCGATCAGTGAAGAAACATAGAATTCAATTTCAAACTGACTACCTATGTATTTTAATCAAATTATAAATAGAATTTTTATATGAAATTTTAACGACATACCTTTGGAACAAGGTTTTCTTAAAACCTAATTTGTCCATTGCACTTAATCTTCCTGAGTGAAAAAAAAATTAAAAGAATAATAAAAAATAATTTTCCTGCGAATAAAAAACAATTAGTTATTCTTGTTGGCGTTGAGTGTAACGTCCAACGGTTCGTCAATATTTTGCGAAGGACTGAGTTCTTGTTGAGGCAGTTGATGGAATAAAGTAACAATCGGTGTGTGCCGGGGTGGACCCTTCACAGTGAGATCCATCTCAGCCTCCTGAGGCCTATCTCTTACAGTTAAATTAGTATTTCTTTCTACTGGACTACCGCATATTCTTGGTGGAGAACCACAACCACATTTCATTCTCTCCGGAGACTTTTCACAGGATAATGAATATCTGAAACATAGCATTCAATTTTTCCGTAAGAATAAAAGTTTTCAAGCAGAAATATGAAGTTTTATAAATCGATTCATTTCGTCGATTGATCAAATATTTCTTTTTCGGTTCGATCTTTACGATTTGCAAACATCGAAATTTTGAAAGCTAACAGTATACAGTGTGGCCCAAAACAGATGGTACAACAGGGTAGGAGGTGATTCTAAGATGCAAAGGTAAATCGAAAATATAAAATAAAATTGTTTCGTATATTGCTTCGTTTTCAAGATAGTCGAATTTGAAAATTTTCTGATACGTGTACACCTATGTCTCGACTTATGTTTGTACTAATAAACGATGTCAATGTCATGATTAGTATTGATAATACATTTATTAACGATTTTTATAATTTAAATTTACGTTACTGAACAAATCGTTAAAAGTGACGTCCGCCTTAATGCATAAAAATTCTTGTTGTTTGAATTAATATCGTGAACTAATGATACGGTATTTTGATGCTTTAGGCTGTCGTTCATTTAACAACACGGCACATTATTGTATGTAGTTCAAATGTGGATGCGTCCATCTATCCATAACCAGTATAGCATCGATACCCCACCACGTCGCGTCGGCAGCTGCGAAAATCTTAACAAGAATGTTTTGCCGGTTAGGTGACTATCGCATACCGATCGCGTGCATTTTATATGGTGGCAATGAGACTGTCAGTTGTTTGTAACGTGCCGCACATACGGAAATATTGATGAAATTATTGTTCGTCGTTTAATAATTGTCTAATGTGTGGAATTCACCCTCAGTTTTTCTTAATTGTAAACTATGTATCCAATATCTTCTTTTTTTTCTTCTATTATTTTCATCTTCATCAAGCAGTAATGCTATTAAAGCTAATTCTTCAATACTAAACTCTGCTATACTGAATATCATATTGATGTCGATAGGTTAAGTGTGCGGCAATCTGTATCAACACGGAAACAACTGACCGCCGCGGCGCGCCGGTAATCTAATGCTGTGCTGTCAAGTGGGCGACAACCTTTTAATGGTCTGAAAGGTTCTACGATTTTTTCGCTCAGCTGTAGAAGATTGACACTACTTTCTGCGTAGATTATTTCTCTACGAAATGTAACATTACTGCTGTTTATCAACATAAAAATACGAACGGAAGCAATACTTTGTAGAGAATCTTTGAATTCAATTTTCTCGAAAGCTAAGCCTTTTATGAACAAATTTTATTCGATATTTTCGGTTTACTTTTCTGTATAGAATCACCTCTTGCCCGATTGTGCCACCGTTCTGGACTACCCTGTATACAGTTTTACTGTTTGTATGTGGAGCGTGTTACGCAACTGGTGCAAATTATCTTTTGTTTGCTTGTAATTAGAAAAACGTAATAAAGAAACAGTTTCAATGGTACAAAGAGATCTAATTTCCTCTGACCCGTATTTTCTCTACAAGGATTTACGTTTCCAAATTAAAGTTAATAGGTTAGGTTAGATGTATACTGCTTTCTTAAAATTGGAAAGAAATGTGATAAAATTCTATTTAAATGTTTCAACATGAGAAATATACCGAGAATATAACATAAGCCAAACTGTTGGTAGATGGATTTATAATTATTTACATAAATTTCTTGCATATCGTATTTCTAATGGGGATATACCTATTGGGTTGCTGCAAATGAAATATCGTTTTTCAAACAGTTGAAATTGGCATGTCAATACCATATATTAAATTTTACTGTATTCAGTAGCAAAAAAAATTCACAATACATGATGAATAATCGCGTTAATAATAGTAATTAATAATCGCGAATAATAATGAAAAATCTGTAATAAAAACTGCTAAAAATATAAATTTAGCATTTGAAGAAGGTTACGTAAATATTAAGATATTTGAACAATAACAAAATTTACATTAAACTTACATACTTATTTAAAGAACAATAAATAATCCTCAAATTAAACAACAAAAAATAATCCTCTGATCAAAAGTAAACTATAATTCTCACAATACATTCGTCCCATTCGTAAACTTTTGTTGTGTCCCTTTCATAAATATAACAACAAAATTGAAAATCTAACCAACAATTACTAAATAGAATATTAAACGAAAGGTACCGGACATTTTATGTTACCGTTCTTGAATAAATATCTGTTCAAATGTAGCAATAAAGAAATGTAATCGGTGATAACAGTACTTCGCAAAACGTTTCGAAAAACTATCAAAAATTGGCGAATATTGCCACAAAATAAAAAGACTATCGCCGTGGGCAGATTGTTCATTTTTTAAGATATTTTCAATGTCCCTTTCATCCGACCTCTCCCCTGTATCTCTTCCACTAAGCATACCAACATATTTAAAGAGAGAGAAAAAAAAAAAGGAACATTGAAAAGTACGTTTTACGAAGATCACCCATGCATGAATCGTAGAAGTAATATAATTAATATAGTTAATGTGGTTACCCGTGGGGAGGTGGAAGAATCCTATAATCTCTGCAAACGGATAGAGTCGGAGTGTCGGGTATTTTGTCAGAGTTGGATAGGGGTGGTCCGTTTGTGGTAGCGTGGAGGCCTCAAAAGGAGGGGTGCCGCGCTTCCTAATCCTAAGCATCGCATTCTCCATGCGTCTTGTAACAATTGTAATCGGGCCTGTTTTCGCCACTTTGCTCGCCGATTTTGAAACCAAACCTAAAACGACAAGCAACCTATGTTACTTCTTTCTGAAATAAAATTTCGCAATTTACCAACAGACAATAAATAACGTTCATTCGTTTGCAGTAACAGAAGTACTACAGATATTCGATAACAGCCTGTATGATAAGTTTTATAAGATATGCGACTTGTAACTTTTGTATATTAGATCATCCAATAAGTTCGCGTCGAATTTTGCAATTTAGATTAATATTTCCAACGAACTTTTAAATTTGATAAAAAAAAAAAATTCAAGTGTCTTCTCATTCGACAATTATTTTCTATTTTTCTTTTTTTAGTAAGACCATTATGTCGTCGTTAGAGTATTTCCTTGGATTTTCATTCAAATATTTTTCGCTTACGGAACGAACTTATGGGATGACCTAATACTTTCTTACGGTTTATGAAAGAGGAATGTGATGAAAGTAATAATTAAATGGTTTAATAGTACTTAATCATTTACTGTTAATTTTTTGTTAATTATTATAGTATCTTCGTGTAAAATTTCATACCATTTTAAATAACTCGACTTTTCAGATTATTTTACGTACAAAAACGTTAAGGTAGGATCATTCAAAGACGAATACTTTATACATAGGATATTTTACGTTGTTTAATTAAGTATGTGCACGGTTTATAGAAAAATTGACCAAGTTTTTCATCGCTTATCAATTATGTTCTCGTTAATTTGTTCGAATCTTCTCCACAAAATAAATGAATATCGGTGCACTCTGTTTTTCAAACGACACTATAGAAAGGATCAGGCTTAGATTCTGTAGTTAAAATATAAGGAACGTTAAACAGCTTATTCTTGATTTCTCTTGTTAAACACTACACCAAGCGCAAATGATAACTCCTTTATAATGAAATTTTTGAAAGCATTGTGTTGTAGAATATTAACTAATTCTTTTCTGTAATTGTTATGTTATTATCGTACAGTAATTTTTTAATTTATAGCCATAAATATAGATTATTTAAAGCAACGTTTCATTCAGCAGTTGTTAAGCAATAAAATAAAACTTCTGTAAATTCTGTTCAAATAGTCTAGAGATGTAAATAAAAATTTCTGTAGATAAAAATTTCTTTCTTTCACTTTCTATCTGGGAATAGAAGAATTTTCGGACCTATGTACATATGACCTTTTTTCATCCTTAGGAACAGTAGAATACGGTACCAAAGTTTGGCCACCTATTCTCTTGTCACCTCGATCATAAATATTATAAGAAGTTTTCAATTTCCACGCAGACTTAGGCACGTTTAAATATAATATAAACAACTTCTAACTAGTTATTTTCTATGGGATTAGTAAACTTTGGGTAGAAGGTATTACACCAATTTTCTAACGTAACTTGATAATGAAAAAAAAAAGGACAAGAAAATAGCTTAACAAAGTTAAAGTATTTATGTTTATTAACCTGGACACGAGCTTCTGAGAGTGAAATTCTAAGAGCGACTTCTTCTCTCAGGTAAACGTCCGGATAGTGCGTCTTCTGGAAGAGGGATTCTAGTTCTTGAAGCTGTTGCGGAGTGAAAGTCGTCCGATTGCGTCTCTGCTCAGGCATGATTAATTATAATTAATTACCATTCATAAACATTCACTACTGTTTTTTTAGTTATTTTAAATTATAATACTTCGATAAATGCAGGCTTATCACGTACACGCGTGACGAGTTGAAAAGCAACGAAAACTACTCTTTTTTAACGAAATTAGTTTAAATAAATACTAATGTGTACTAATTTCTGTAATGTGTTCATTTCTCTGACACGAGATTCATTTTTATAACGATGTTACATTTTAACATACGCTCGTTCATTTTCCGATAACTTGTGAGAAAAGTAACGGTTACGGTAGATTTTTGAAATTTTTATACCGTTTCTGTACTTTCTTGCACTATTATTCATCTCAGTTCATTTCACCAGTGAATAAAAACTACGCTTGTTCATTCAACGAATTTTATATTTCTGATAAAGATTGGGAATCACATATTGAAGACGTTAAATTTTTAATGATTTCTATTTACACACCAGGTATATGTGCAGTGTATCAACTAAGGTACTACAAGATGTTAGCACTAAATTATTAAAAATGGTAGCAACAGTTTCTTTGATTTGTTACTGTTCACTGTGCTGTTCCATATTACTCGTTATTTGATTTATGTATAGGGGGAGTTCCCCTAGCACCGGACGATTAAGGTTTTTCTTAAATAAATCTCTCTACCTGTGCACACGCGACTGAAACGCGTAGAAAACTTATTTCTATTCCTTTTGTCGCCTCTAGGAGATACGCAGAATACAGCCGATATTAGGTGCCGTCCGGCGTTAAGGGAACACCCCCTAAACGTTTGCATTTCCTGTAAAAAATGTATCTAACGCGCTTCCTTTTCTACTGTATAATTATGCTGCTGATTATGAAAGTGGTCTAGGTCAAAAATCGAAAAAAAATTGAATTTATCACATACTTTGCGTTGCGTCGATCTTTTCATCCAAAGGAGTTATATTGCAAGAGCAAGTATTTTGTGAAATATTTTACTATGTAATGAAAGAATATTTTTTAATACACCCAAAGGGAACATTCTAAATATCTCGAAACGAGGAATGTACGACTTAGGCCACTTTCGTAACCACCGGCACAATTATGAAGATGCAAAGAAAAATAATTTAGAAGGGGGATTTAAAGTTGAAGAAAAAAAATATTAAATTGGACGTTTTGTAAGTTTAAAGTTGCTTTGTTAATTGCTCCAAATTTTCTCTATTTATACCTAAATTAATATCTCTAGTATCGCAACGAAGAGTCGCCAACGTTCCATAAAAAGTATTACACGATTTACGAATTTCACTCGTGTCTTCTATTGCTGTTTCATGAAAGATTACGGGCAGTTGAATTGATCATGTGACAGTAGTTAGGCCATTTCACATCGATGTCTTTATGTATTATTTTGCGGAAAATAAAAAAAAATATTGTAGATAACTGTTGTTAAAGTTATGGCGAGTTGAAAACCGTGCAAATATCTACGTATTATTCCATTAAAAGAAAAAAGTGGAGGTGTTCTTTCTCCTTGATGATCTAGTAGCGGAATCTTGTTAGTGATATGAAAGAACTTAACAGAAATAGTATGAAGTTAAAAATATTTGTCGTCATTTTTAGTAGTTTTAGAGATGACAGTTTGCAGCACTTTTTACATTATCTTTAGAATCATTACTCTTGGTAAGTAAACTACAAATTACTATTTTTTAAGTATTTCTACGAACTTTCCTCTAGTTTTTTTTTTTTAAGAACTGTTTAGTTTATAGACTTTAAGGAAATATGTAATTTATTTACTTTGCGATTATCATGTCTAATTTTTCAGATAATTTTGTTTCAAAAGAGTTAAAAACGGTCATTGTAGCAAAACATTTTAATTACTTTTGGTAAAATACTCATTTGTGCTACCATTAATGCCTTTTCTAATTGCTATATGTTGAGAGTATGTTTTGCACTCAAGTAAGTAGGTATGCCTGGTTTCACGGCGCAGGAAGTCACCGCGAATAAAAGAAGTTTAACAATTTTCATCGAATATTCCTTTTAGAAAGTGTCATACTACTATTATATACTATATGTACTACTTTTATTGCTATTATAGTAAACAGAAAATACGAAATTACGGATTTATTCATCTCACTTTACGCGATCACCGAAAACATTTCCATTATTTCTCATAATGCGTGAGAATTACTGAGCAAAAAAGGGGGTTAACAAGAAGTGAAGACTTTACAGCGAAAGATATTACGATTGAAAAATTATTTATTTGAGAATCATCATTTCTTAAATATCAGGATCACAATTTCTTGAAATGGTGCGCCTTGTATTTTGAATTCACCACGTTGTAACAAACTTCATGGCTGGTTATTAGTTGTAGTTTAAATGAAAGAACAGCGTGTACGAAATGAAGTTATTATTTTATTAAAATAGCAGGTTCTAATTAGTAAATATGTTTTTTTCTAAACTTTCTTTATTTACAACGCTTTAGATCAGAGCTGGTCCATAAGCTACTCTCGTAGACTAAACTAATTTAGCGATAAACGATGAAATTATTACTCTGTCAGAATAGCAAATTCCAGTTTGCAAATATTTTCTTTTTATAAAGCTTTAAATCAGAGCTGGTCCATAAGCTGCTACTGTAAACTATTCCAAGTTACTCATTTAGTGATAAACGACAAATAAAATCTGCAGATATCGATCTTATCCTTTAGAATAAACCTTTACTGTGAAATATAGAATAACCGCCAACTATGGTCTCTAAAAACTAATACTCGAGATATCGATGCGACCTTATATTTAAAAAAAACAAAAAACAAATATGCAGATGTATTTTTGAACAAGTAATTACTTGATTATGTCGTACAGTCGTACAAAAAATGTATAAACTACTTATCGACAAATTATGAAACATTTTTATCGTATCACCATCATATTGTTGTTTAAACGAATTTTTATGTTATCTAAAGAGTATGTAGACGCACTGAGGGAAATATTATCGATTCGTTCCAATGTGTTACAAAAATAATTTCGTTAAATGTTAAACGTAATCCACCTCTGTTTTTAAACATTTTCATAAACATTTGTTAGATCTTTAAACATTATCTAGAACATACGATGGAACCGTAGAAGTTACTTGTTGCTAGACAGATAGTTTTTACAGATTCGTTTTCATAATTTTACATTCCATTTCATTTAGAACATGCTTCTTCGGAAAGATTCTGTTTAAGAAGAGTTTAATATAAATTTTACTAATTATTTCAATACTCCCTCGAGTGTAAAGATATACCTATATTATTCCATTACAATTCGCCTGCTCACGGCTACGTAGGAATGATTAATAACGGTGTAAATCATGCTTCCAGTAAATTGTCACGCTATCTTCTACAGTGACAAACAATAATTTGCAACAACTATGACGGTAATAAACGACGATTTAAAATATTTTTATATATACGAAAAAGTTTCATTGTTGCAAAGAAGCATTAAGTCTAGCTTGTAAACATCGGTGCAGATCCTTGAAAGAATTAATATATGACAAATCTGTACTTTAGAATGTAACATTGATAAGATAAACTCACAATGATAATAAGGTAATAATTTCTTCGAGAATAGTGTAAAAGAGCTACATCTTTTTCTCCACCGATCAATTCTCTTGCGTGTAAGTTACGGATCACAAAATTTCCGTCCTTTTCATCGACACCTTTCTTATCACTTTTCGCGTCACTTTTCGGTCATTCGTTCTCGAACGAATAAGAACAGTCTTCATTCACAGTGATTCGTGTAAATCACATAGCAAACTTGTCATCGATTTACATTCGATTGGTATTCCGATTATCAGGTATACAATTAAAACAGTTAATTTGAAATTCTCATTGTGCTACCACTTGCGTATGTAACATTTACGAGGAAATTGATTCAAGCTATTCCTATTGATTTTCAATTGTTTAAAGGTAAAAGAAACAAGAGACAGCCAATTGAGAAACGAGGCAAAAGGAACAGGTGTATTCTATGTGCGTGTTGAGAATGAAACTTGACTTTCCATGCGGTAAGCGAATTTCGATTGTTTTGCAACGATACGAAACAGAGAATGTACGAAAGCAATAAGGAAGAAAGTAAAAAGAAGCAAAAAAGAAACGTACACTGACCTGACGACGTCTTCCAAACATGTATTCGGTGAGCAAGTCAGCCTGAGGGCCCAATGGTGACAGATACGGCCCTGCCATCTCTTCGAAATCAGTTGTTCGGCAAAACTAGCAAGGATATGGTTTTGCGTTTCTTCCGTTTTCTTTTTCCTTTTTTTTTGTTTTCCTAGATTCTCACTGCGAGAGAGTCGCTTTATCGTTCTCGATAGACGACACCGAGGAAACTGAAGTCTCCTTTCGAGAGTTCACCCTCGATCAAGCTTCGAGTTACGTGCATAACGGGGGTTGGTTTATATCACCGGATTGGTCCATCCCTTTTGGGGGCGGTGCCACTTCTATGGAGATAAGTACACACCCCTCTTGTGGAAAATTCACTAAATCGTACCGCGCAGAATGTTTCCTCGAAAGAAGGACAATATCTGATTTTCGGTTTTTCAAGATATATCTTACTTTTTTGAATTCGCGTTCCCGGAACTTCTACTCGTTTAATTTAGTTTGTTGCTCTATTTCGCGCATTGTGCGTTCACTTCCAGTCGCTTTTCGGGAACACCGTGTGTATTTAATAAATCACCTTTACGTTTGTTTAAGAACATTTTTTTTTTTTTTTTACTTACAGTTAGAATCGAGCCTGTAATAAGAAATTATGCAACGTGGCTGTGTGTTGAGTAACAGGATAGAGTGTTTCTTGGAAGAAAATTAGAGAAAAAATGTGCGCTTAAAGTAATTTGTTTGCAAAAATGTTACCTCGATTAACGTTAATCTGGCTCAGACGATGTAGGGTATCGCTGAAAGGGAATATATTTCCCTTAGTAGTTTGAGTAATTTCACGCATACAATTATAATATACATGTGTATGTGTATTTGGGTGAAATTTGATATATGGTAGAACCGGTGAAACATGATTAATAGTGGATTATGTTCAACCGTTATGATAAGGTCATTTATACGGTATAATTAGAAATGATTTTAATAGCTAAAGCCAAATTCAAATTTACACTATTCATAGAAACTTACGAGTTTGCAAAACATCGTGTAGGCGTGCAAAACATCCATAATAAACGTAAATTAATCGAAAATATCGATTATGTCATGCTACTATAAAATTATTATGAAAACCGATTGATATGAAACATTCTACGTATTAAATTTGTTTAAAAATTTGAAGAATCATTAGTATCCTACTTTCAGTAGAAAGTTTGAAGAACCGGAAATTGGAAACAGGAAGTTAAACATATCGTTTAATGTTTCATTTCTAATACTTGGTGAACGAATCGAATGCAGACAGTATCGAAATGCTTAATTTAACTGAAACTGATTAAATGTCATTTTCAAGTGTATTACACGTGACAATTAAATATCTTCGACGACATTATTATGACAAGAAACGTTGAAGAAATGTAGAATACTGTACGAATAACAAAGCAAGAATCTGTTCTTTCGGTATTTATCTATTCTAACTATTAAAAAACTACATGGAAGTGTCTCGGAACGAGGATACTACGAATTAATTTTTCCCAACTTTAAGAAGTCATTCTCTTCATTTCCCGCATGTTTCCTCCCTTCTACGCGCAACCCTGGTTCAATAAAATAATTTCAAAATACCGATCTAAAATGAAACAAATGAAAAAAGGGGGCAGGAATGGAGAAGACGAAAATAACGAAGACTGAAGTGATGCGGTGTGCGTGAATAAGAAAGAGGAGAAGAAAACGAAGAAAGAAGCGAAGAAGCCTAAATAGATGATGACGAAGAAGCAGAAGAAAATCCACACAGAAGTGTCTCTAACTGAGAATATTCCAAATTAATTTTTCCCAATTCTAAGAAGTTATTCTCTTCATTTCCCGCGTGTTTCTTCCCTTCTGCGCGCAACCCCGGCACAATAAAATAATTTCAAAGTACCGATCTAAAATGAGACAAATGAGAAAAGGGGACAGGAATGGAGGAAACAAAAGAAGAGAAAACAAAAATAACGAAGAGTGAAGTGATCGCGGTGTGCGTGTAAGGGGTAAAATAAGAAAGAGAAGAAGACAATGGAGAAAGAAGAGAAGGAGCGTAAGTAGATGACGATGACGATGAAGAAGGAGAAGAAGAAGAAGAAGAAGAAGGAGAAGAAGAAAAAGAAGAAGATGAAGAAGGAGTAAGGAGATGCGCAAGTATGAGTGCTAGAAGTCGTGGCGTAAGCCAGAAAGTGATGCTCGGTATTCGTGTAGCGCATCAGACAGGCACATACCCCGAAGCCATGTAATTCATTACTAAAGCAATCTCACCCTGCCCTATCTCTGCCCCTCTCCTGAACCCTATCCAGCCCTGCACACCCTCTCCTGGCTTCGGCGGTGCGCGCGCGTTATAATATAAAAAAAAGGAAGAACCAGCCGGATGAGGAAGGAGAAGGGCCCGAATAGAATAGCGCCCCTGACGACAAAACAAAATGAAACACAAAGCCGTGTTTTCATAATTAAAAAGATTGCATGCACTGAGTACAGTTCTCTCTTGCTCTCGCTTTTTCTCTCGTTGGCGTTCTATGCTTGCCTCCTGTACGGAGCCTTTCTGTTCGCTACGCTGTATTTCTCTTTTTCCCTTTCCATCTGATTTTCTCTGTGATTGTCCGCCGAGCCTTTCTTCCTGGACAACGCTCTCTCTCTCTCTTTCTCTCTCTCTCTCTTACCCTAGCTCTTCTCTTTACGTTCTCGCCATTTTAATGATTCAAATAGTAGCGAAATGTTTTTACATTAAATTCATCATAATTATGACTTATTAGAGAATTTTCATCGGCTCCAAGAACGATCGTTCGAGGAGTTTCTACGCTGACAATTGCGAGATATGAAAGATTGTGTTAACAAGTTGGAGCAATTTTCTTATGTTCGTAGAGGGTAAAAGTGTAGGACGAGATAATAGTTATTACAACGTGGTACCATTAGTTTCATACGTTAGGCGAATCATCTTAATGAAAGATGCACGAAGATAGAAAAAAAACTAGGAGGAAAATGCATTAACAATGTAGGCTACCTATTACCAAAGCTTGTGCATTTATTCTTCCCTCTTTGATCCATTTTTTTTTTTTGTCTTTTCCCTTTTGTAGTTGCGAGAAGCGATACATTTGATGAAAATGTAGCGGTATGTGGATTATGTGTGCCTGCTTTTGATATATCAACTTACCACATCTTTGCTAACCACATTTATGTTAAACTTACGAACGGTCTATGAATCTGTATTGAAATGCATAGTGCATTACTTTTCTATGGTGTAGGTACATATTTAATACGAAGTTTCAAGAATGTAATTGCAAATGAAAATTTTTATCAACATAAGAAGTTAGAAACATATGAGGAATTAGTTATAGAAATTTTTAGATGTAACTTTAAAAAGTACATGTTAGTTTATATTTTTAACATAGAACAATAGCACGTTACATCTTATCTGCAGAATTGTTCTCAAACGTACGTTTATTTGGCTTAAGCACAATCTTAGCATTGAAAATAGGCTTGCTAGAAGAAAGAATTTGGGAAAATTAATTCATAACTGTCAGCATCATTATTCTCAGTTGAATTTTACTCTTTGAACACTGAATATTTAACGTGATACATTCCACAGAAAGCTGTACCCCAAATAGTAGATTTTATCAATTGTTACACATAATTATTTTCCTAATCATTTTTATCTGTTTAAAATATTTCCCAAAATGAAATCCATGAAGATTTCGAAAAGAGGCTCAAATGAACGATACAAACTGTGTAATATAAAAGTATGATCTTCTACAATTTTTTTAATGTTTGATATAATGTAGAAACAATAAAGATGCGTGAAATACTGTGTTAATTATTCAAATTTTTGCGAATATGTTAAATAAAAATAAGTATTATTATATTCTAATTTTCCATTTCTACTATGAGTCTCTCACTTTCACAATACGATCTTTTTGCGATAATAAATGTTAAGCGATAACGTTAATGTTTTCACTAACTTTTACGACTTTTCTTTCGGACACTGTTAGAAGAAATTTCGCGTAAAGATTCGATCGACCGGAATTAGAAAATTTTGCTATTCGCAGATTGCTCGCTCATTGTGAACATTCACTTGCAAAAAGTTTTCTGTTTTAAATAATCGGCAGCAACAAACAAGTAAGAACGAGATATTTTTAATTAGAAAAAATTGATTAGAAATTACGCAAAAAATTTCGAGTGTTGAAGAAAATAAATTTTAAATTCGGGAATCGAAGGTTACTTTTTTCTCATACTACATGCAGGTATTAAGCATCTATGAATGCGTGTTAATGTTCATCGCAATATGTAAGAGAAAAAGGGGGTGCACATTTGTGTACAAAAAATGTCAGCGGTTTTGAAAACTTGGAAAAAAGTGGTCTCGAAAAAAGTATTTTCCCTGCAGCATGTTCGCTCTTTAAAACCATTCAAATATGTTTGTGGTGTTGTGACAGCCATTTAGCGAGGATAATTGGATGTCCTGGTTTTGGCGGGACACCCTGTATACAGATGTTTAATATGTACTCATATTTAGCGGTTAGAAAATTAGGAATGGGCTGAACAATAAAAAGACACGAATAATGGGGTCATGAAGTTCATTTATTGGATAAAATGTTACCGCCCAGGACCGCCCCTATGGTGCAACCAACTAGCCCTTATTAATTTACCCCTCTTCCCCTCCTCTGTACAAATATTGTGGACAACGGTATAGCCTTTAATCTCTCCCCGCCTTTTCTCGATTGCATAGATATTTTCTTTAGTTCGACATACCTCCAGTGGCCCTAATCATGTGTCAATTTTATTTTACCAGAAACAGTTCTGAATGTTAATAACATTAAAAACAAAGATTAAAAAATAATGTTACTTATTGCACAAGATATTTGAATTTCTCTATTAAATTTTTACTTTAACGTTTCCCTTGTCTTTAGTCAGTTAAATAATATTTCTCGTTTGTTAAATTGAAGATAGTATTCTTTAAAATGCGGAATTTTCAATTCAATTTGAAATAGGTATACCTACTCGAAGTAGGAAGATAATGTGACTTATCTTCGTGGAGGTCGAGTTGCAACTTTCGTGAGTTTTACAATGCATATCTGAGCGTATTATTCTGTAACTTTAATTCAAACAAATGATTGAATTGTACATAGTTTATATATCAAGAAATGTTGTATAAAATGTACGAATAAACTAATCAATTTTTACTGCAATTATACTATGTATATGATTATTACGGATATTCCTTTGATTTAGTTTTAACCGAAAAGAATTTTTCCTTCCCTTTCTTTGTATTTGTAATAGATAACGCAGATCGTGTTATAAAGTAAAATGTATTACAGTTGCATACACTTACTTGTTGCTTGTATAAAACATCATTATTAAAAATGCTTGTATAAAACACACACACAACAAAATATAATATTTTACACTAATGCTCAGAGAAAATTGTTATTTCAAATGTCTTGAGAAACTAACGTACCACTACACCACTGAGGTCTGCGCAATCAAATTTTATACTACTCGCATCCATTCAAACGAAGATAGTGATCTTTGATAAACTATCGTTCTTGAATGTACTATTTAGTATTCGGCTTAGTTTACTTCTTTATAAACACTTTTAACACGAATTACCGTGGTTAAAAATTTTTACTAATTACTATGGCAATTGTAACGTAACAACAATAACAATACTGATTCATTATGTATACTCTAAACAGCACGTCATATTATACTTTGTTCTTGCACGTTTAATTTTATCATCCAGTTACCCTCGTTTAAAAAGCCAAATGTTTTTTAACTGACACATTATTAGGATGTCTGTTCGTGTGAATTACACGTGTTCCTTTTTCCGTCTTCTCCACTTGTTATCGTAGAAAAAAAGTCATCGTCGAGGGAATTCATAATTTTCGAATATAATATTTATATTCCCGTAATTTTGTACGGTTCGGATTTGATTCTGTTGAACGGGTGACCTGCAGCTCTCCCCCTCCTCTTCGCCCCCCCGCCTCTTCCCCCC
>NW_017101431.1:521887-522737 GCF_001263275.1 Habropoda laboriosa
CATGACGATTTCCTAAGCCAGACGATTACTCATCATCCCCCCGACTAGTTGTACAACAGAACGACTACACTGACGAGGTTATTTTAATCAACGAAACCACGTCCTCCCCCTACCGCCTTCGCCCCCAACCCCTTACAACAAGGGTGCACATGAAACCATAGTGCTACCAGGGAGATCAACAGGACGGGTCAGACAACCGGATGTTATCATTTCTACAACATTTCCATTGTGTTCCGCATTTCATCCCCCAGAATTTGCTCTTCATTCCTTTCTTCCTTCCTCGCTTTCTTTCGTTCGCTTTCTTTCTGTTACGTTTGAAAATCGCATCCATTTACTTATTAACGTTTCTTTTTCCCTTTTCTCCCGAAACTTTCATACGGAAATTTTCCTCCGAAATTTTTGCAACGCCTTTGATATACAACCGTCGTCCGTGCGATTTACGTCAATCGAGATTCGCCTCACGCGTAATTACACACCTTGCGTAATCGCCTAAACGAGTAACAGAATTAGAGTAACGAAACACATCGACTTCTGTCGCTCGTCAAATTCGCCCTTTCAGAAATGTTCCTTTCCTCGAAGAGCAGAATCTCGATTATCCAAGCGAGAGTTCCGGAAAGTATTACAGAAAATTGGTTCCACGGTCGTCCGCGTTATCAATAACAACGGTAACAAAAGTGCACGGTATCGAACGTACACCTGTATTTCACAACCGCCTTACCAATCGTATCGACGGAAGTTACTAATAATTTATCCGAGTTTCTAATTTTTACAAGGTAAAAGAGATAAAAACGTGGGAGTGAATCCTGGCGGAGGCTCACCCAATCTTTGTCAGCAAAATTACAAAGGTTTT